>NC_056741.1:544899593-544994593 GCF_019279795.1 Protopterus annectens | reverse complement strand
AGCACCCCCTGCTGATGTTGTTATTGTCAGGTCCTGCACTTGGCAGTGAAATGCCAGTATAGATCAATAAACGACAGTTGCAGAAAAAAAAAGTTTGGTTCTGCCTGCTGTCCATGCCAATAAGGTGTTCTTTCTTCTTACAAACTAAGAAAGTTACTACGATAATAGGATATGTGTTCACCTGTATTTTCTGAAGGATAAGAAGTCTGAAACCTAAATATATGTCATTATTTAGTGTCTTCAGTCCTCCATGATTTCTCTTATAATCATGGACTTTATGAAGAACAGTCCAAGCAAACGAGGCAAAAACCTAGGCTGTTTACCAGCATGGTAAGGTGAGTGTAAACACAAGCTTTCTGACAGCACTCGTTAAGTTGCTAAGTGCTTTATAGCTTTGAAAGCCAGCAAAACACTTAGCATTTTTTAATCCTTCTTTTTACTGGAACTAGTAGTACACATAGCAGATTAAGCTCCAAGTACTACAAAGAGTTACATAATTGAGTCTCCAATCATAACCCTAAATTATGTGCTCTCAATATAGATGCCAAAATTCACCTCTCGAGTATCCTGAACACATAATAAATTGGTTATGATCAGTGAACTGATTATAGTCCTCTATGTTAAGAATGTATAACCACAATATAATAATAATCTGAAGTATTTTAGAAAAATGGGGAACAGACTTCAAAGAGAGGTAAACAACAGTCCGATAACAGTCCCAAAATACACAAAAGAAATGAAGCATTGACCACTGCTCTAATAAAAATGACTTTGACACAAAATGGATAAGTGCTTTCACTCTTCTCCCCATACCACCTTACAGACATGTATTACCAATAACTCTAACCTTACCCTTGCTCTACCTCAACCATTCACATTAGATTACTAAATACACAAAACACACACACAACACCAAGTATGGACCACAGTAAATCTATATCCTTACTTTGCACTGAATTCTAAACCTAACACACTAGCACTCATGCAGGTACACTGGCTGCTGTAATGGGATCTTGCACATCTTCATAACCACCTCATTTTCACTCAAACGTTCATTTTCTTTAAAGGTTTAAGTATTGTAAAATAAGAGGAATCTCACAGAACAAGATGAGCATGACTGCAGAGTGCTAAAGAGAAAATAAGGGAGTATCTCAACAATAGGCATGAGTTTAAAAAGATTGCTGTTAAGCAGCTGTTTTTTTGATAACAATTCCAGAGCACAAAAATTTTTAGCACAATGACTTAGGCAACAGAAAGTAAAAGTGGTTGGTGCCAAACTTAGGGAGCCTGTAACAAGAACAATAACCAGATATCCTGTAGAGGTATTACAGATATTTTAGAAATAAGGAGAGGGGATTTAAGAAAAAAGGAGAGAGTGAGATGTCATATGCAGATCCTTCAGGAGAATAATAGCCATACAGAATATTATATTCATAAAGTATCAGAGAGTATTCTAAGAACTAAACCAAGACAAGAAAGGAGATTCTGCCAATAAGGATGGCTGCAATTTGGGGCACAGAGAATAGGTAAAGGGAGGCTGTAATTTACAAAAACTGGCAAAGGAACCAAGGTATTAGGAGCAAATAACTAGAGAGGGAAAGGTAATAGAATGGGAAGTGGCCAAGAAGACATTTCCACTGCAGGCTAGAGACTGCCTTCAGTAACAGGGATTGATATCAGAGTATAGGTAAAGAGAAAGAGATACAAGAACTGGAAGTGGGCTCTTTAAAAATGGGTAGGAGCAAATTACATAGAAATAAATGGGAATTATGGGAACAATACATGCAGTATAATTACCTGGAGGAGGAGGAGTGAGGTTTATGGGAAGATACAAAGTGAGCAAATTATGTAATGTTGGACCGATGATAATTATACAAAAGAACATATGTGAATATGTGATGCACAAAGTGTGTAACTGGGATCATGTTGGTATGGTTTGTTTTCTATTGTATAAATGTATGTTTGCCTATGTCTTAAGTGATAATTTAATAAAGGTATTAAACAGTCCATTTTCCTGCATACTCCTATTTGTCAACATTACATGAACCTTTATTTAAGCCATATTAGATTCACATGAATGAGTATTCACTCATATGTGCAGTCAGTATTTTTTTAAACCCACAAAAGCATTTCTATCAAATGAGTATGCTACTTGTTTGATTTCAAATACATATGCATGTGCTTGCATGAGTGTGGGGAATATAGTCCACCATTTGGAGGTGCAACACATGCGTATATATTTGTAATCAAAACAGTAGATTCTGTAATTTTTTTTGTCTGATTACTTGGTATTGGGTAAAACAGGATTCTGTAAAAGTGTCAACAAACTGACATAGACTGATATAGATAGACAGACAGACAGCAAGATAGATAGATAGATGGCTTCCATCAGTTCTGGCAGAAGTATCCATTTCTGTTTCATCAAGCCATATTGATAAAGACTGGCATATTTGTCAGTAGATAGGAAATGGATGGAGAATTGGACTTTATTAAACCTCATTTCCAAGTTGTAACAAAATGGAAGTTGATATTTTTGCAAAGCAGTAAAACAAAGCAACAAATGTTCCTGCCAATGATCTGACATGTAACTATATGTGTTTGTGTGTATTTCTATATCTATAATGTATATCTATATATATATATATATATATATATATATATATATATATATATATATATATATATATATATATATATATATATGATTGTATTAAGTATGAGCAAATGTACTTAGTGTCAAATGGAAAACAGCAGGATTAAGAAGTTCGAACGTATGTAATATTAAACACCATAAATATCAAACATACAAAAGATCAAGAATGGAAAATTATTTCCTTAACCGATCTTCACACTAAAAACTCCCATAACACTAGCCTCAAATTTGTCTAAATAGGGGAAGTGTTACGGGAAGGTTTTTTAAAAGTAAGATGTAGGATCAGGGCTCTCTACATCACCTTAGTAATGGGTGCTAATCATAACTTTGCCCCTTCCCCCAACCCTAACTTTACAACTTACCTTAAAAAATCCTCCTAGTAATACTGTCACTATACAAGACAGACTCAGACATGCATAAATATACACTGCCAACACTATCTTTATCCCCTAACCTAATCCCAACCTTAACCCCTAAAGTGCACACACACTTGTACATAAATATATAAAACCTATCTCTGACCTTAACCTTATCATTCAGACACAGATATAAATACTCTCACCCCCTCCAAACCCCACTTACTTGTCTCAATGAAACATACCATTGAAATTTTGGACATTTGGCTATCTGTACATTAAGTATTTATACGCCACTACTAGCACTTGTCGACAAAATGACCAGTTTGACAAAATGTATGGGAGCCATTTATATATATATATATATATATATATATATATATATATATATATATATATGTGTGTGTGTGTGTGTGTGTGTTTTATATATATATATATATATATATATATATATATATATATATATATATATGGTTCCCCTTCAAAACTTCTAATTCTCATAACATCGAAACTCAAAAGACTGAGACCACTACATTGAAAACCCAAAACACTGAAAACTCATAACATCTAATTTCATAACATTGAAAATGTATAACATCGAGTAGTGTATCATCAAACATGTAAATATTACAGTTTAATCTGTTAATCTTGTGGTATCACTATAAGATGTTGTAGTTTTTATTTATATAGTCATTTATTTAGTGTAGGAATGTATACTATTTAAATAGTGCTTATTTTGCCAATCTATACGTGTTTTTAGGCTATACAGGTAAGTGACTTTAATATTATGTGTATATTTTGTATGGTGATCGTGATACAGTGGGGTTAGGAAATTAACTTTTTTCCACTGTAGTGTGATCTCGGAGTTGGTATATTTAATTTACGAGGGGGGGGGGCAGAGCCTCCCACAATGGGGGGTGCACGGTGGCTTGCCTCCCTGCAGAAATGTAGTAAAAAGTGTGTTTGTTAGTTTGGTGGTGTTATAGGTGGAAGGGGTGTTATTTACATGCGCTTTGTAGTTTTCAATGTTGTGATGTAAAGTTTCAGTGTTCTGAGTTTTAGACGTGAGTTTTCAGTGTTTTGGGTTTTTGATGTTATGGTGTCAGTGTTTTGAGATTCAATGTTATGGGAATTAGATGTTTTGAAGTAGAGCCATATATATATATATATATATATATATATATATATATATATATATATACACACATACATATTCACACATTTATTACATATAACAGAGAAGTAATTATTTCAGAAGCTTTGAATATTTTACTTGTATTATGTTGTGCTGTGGGTTATTTTGACATCTTTCTACTATATTTTATTGTATTCTGAAAAATCAGTTTACTCTCAGACTATTGAAAAAAATGTGCAAACCTAGAAAAAACAGCTGAACTACAACCACATTTATTCATAAAAGGAAAGATTTTAAACAATACCTTTCCTTTGTTGAGTGAGTAAAAATAATAGAATGTACCATGTTTCGTCATGTGCACAGAGGTGCTGCTAATCTCATGTTCATATTAGTAAATGTCACATTAGGTTTTGCAGATATGCAGCACACCCCTGAGGAATGACAAGCTGTACAGTACACATGATTGCTGACTATGTCTCTGCAATACAATACCTTGTCTTAACATCATGGATGGAATAAATATTCCAGTCCCTTAGCCAACCCCTCAGTCTCCAGTTTCTACTAATGAACCAAGGTTAGAACTACAAAGGCATAACACACTAATTGCACTGCTATTAGCTGGCCTTTACTGCACCATTTTCAACTGCCATATGCTGTTTCTTGCAACATTTGCTGTGTGGTTCATCCCAAATCTGTTCAGTTATGCGTAGTCTGAGTTGTTTCAGGAAAAGACCTTTGACTTATCTTCTTAGTCACACTGACATAGATAATGTATTCAACATGCTCGTATAACGTCACCATCCTTGAGCCATGTAACAATGCCTGATAAGAGATTATGCTAGTCTTTCTCTTCCCTTCAGCTGTCCTAGTAGTTACTCTGTCTCTTCAAACAGCTGACAAAATGTTTCTCATGCTCAAGCACTGATTCCCTGTCCCTTTGTGTTGCATTTTACTTATATTCCTGAGGTTTGGTATGTGCATTGCTTCTTTTCCCCATCCAACATAGAACAGCAGAGGTGTGCCAAACAGCAATTTCTATAAGCACAGAATTAGGGCACCTATACAGTATGTGAAATTATTGAATGTAGAAAAACAAAGCCAGGAAAAGGTGAATGGTCTATCTAGTCAGAGAATAATGCAGATTTTCATCAATGACCTTCCTTCCCTTTATTTTGTTTACATTTCTTTCATCCTTTTCAAGTCCCTTTGAAGTTGTTGATGTCTCACAGCCCACTAACCAGTTAAGAGCCTTTACAATTTGCCCTCCAGCTTTTAGATAAAGCAAATTTCCCAGCATCTGATCTCTTCTTTTCCTTTCTTCCTAGATATGACCCCCCTACCATTCCTTTCCCTTCTGCCCACTGTCCTTTTCCACTGCCAGTTCATGGTAATGTTCTATGTGGACAGCACTTGAATGTTTTGAATATACGAGCTCTAAACACATTACAGCACTTTACAGATATACTATGCCCATGTGTAATAATGAAAACAGTGTAATCCTTTTGTATAACTATACTGATCCCAGAAGAACTGTGCTTAAGCATAATCTTTAAACATGATTTTGTAGTGTATTTGTTTATTTTTTTATTTATTTGCATTTGTTTACTGGGATGGTCCACTGGGCCATAAGAGCCTCTTTTCAGTGGAGGCTCAGGGGGAGAAAACCTCCATATTAAGACAGTACATGCAACTATACAGTACATATAATTAACAGTATACAGAATATATAATTGAACAGCATACAGTGAATGTAATATATACTTCATACAATTATTATGACACTTATCAGTAACACAAATATTTTAAGTCAGGAACTTCCAAGATGGGTGCAGACCAATCAACCGTTTAATTTCAGCTCTCCCAGTGAAAGTGAGATATAACAAGACAGTGAAAATATCATTTTCAGTAAAATTCATTTACTGGCTAGTAAGCACACTGCCCAGATGCCAGCAAAGACGAAATCTAGAGACCGTGAAAGAAAATTAACCAGCAAAGGTGAAGAGAAAACTCTGCCTGGGAAGAATTCTGCAGCTGTTCAGCAAAAAGGCAGTCCATATACAGCTTTGATACAAGAGATGGCTTCCAGCATACCTTTAAACTGTCCAGATTTTTGCCTCCTATTTTTAGTCTGTTCCTCATAAAATTTGTGGTTTTCTGGTAAATTATTGAGGATTGAAGCCCCTTAACAATGATAGATATTTCGGTTTTAGACTTTGTACTCTTCAGAAAATATATGCTAATACAAAATTTGTGCTAGCAGCTAAGTTTATAAGAGCAATATTTAAAAATTCTTTTTATTTTTGGTCCTTTCTTCCACACCCACCCACCCCCATTACTTTTAGGTTTGTCTAGATTTTTTGTGTTTAGAGACTGAGGTACATCTTCCAGTAATTTAGAGGAACAAAAAATATGTTAAGTCAGTATCATTTCAGCATGCTGAATACTGAAAGTTTTACTGACTGTTCATCTAGACATAGCTTATTTGTACAAGTTATCACCTGTGTAATATTACATGGCCAAAACAAAAAAAAGCCCAACATTTCATATTTCTTCATAACTTTCCTATTACATATGTTAAATAACCTATGTGGACCTACTCTGTACCTTATTTGCCACCCTAATATCCCTAATCAGCTTAGGTTTCCTAACTAAGAAGGATAATAGAATAAGAATGCAGGGAATGTAGGGAAGAACCAAAGAGGCAAGTCTGACAGAGGGGATAGACAATAATTTAAAACAGGGAAGGACATCAGAAGCAGTTGTTAGGCAGGGAGAAGCAATACCAGATTAACTACTGATCAGCAGAATGAATCTGCACAAACGGTATTCAAATAACTAAAAACCAAAACAACAAACATAGGAAAGTGAAACTGAAAAAAAAATGAGTTGGAGAAGTGGGGGACTGAGATGCATCAGCTACTAAAAGAAAAATGTTTTAGAGAAGTAAGGAATTCAGGTATGTGAGATGCCATAGGTATGATATCTATCACCCTCTCCAGCAAGAACTGGCTTTGCCACTGAGCACCCTATTCAACCACAGCC
The DNA here is from genome assembly GCF_019279795.1 of Protopterus annectens. NCBI lineage: Eukaryota > Metazoa > Chordata > Ceratodontiformes > Protopteridae > Protopterus > Protopterus annectens. The sequence continues at coordinate 544,987,407 of NC_056741.1, read as the reverse complement.
TAAGTACTGGCTTCATTCCAGCAGGGTGGAGAACTGCCATTGTCATCCCCTTGCACAAAGGTGGTGCCACTACTGTCCCTGGAAACTTGACAAGTCTGATCTGTAAAGCCATGGAATGTATTATTATGGATCTCATAAACAAGGACATAGGCAATCTTGAAGCATTTGACCCCACCCAGTTCGGATTCGTCAAGGGAAGATCTTGCCTGTTGAAACTGGTTGACTTCTTTGAGACTGTCACCAAGGCCCTGGATGAGAGAAAGTCAGTACATACAGCATACCTTGACTTGGTCAAGGCCTTTGACACAATCCCCCACTCGGGTATCATTGAAAAGCTAACACAACTTGGCGTAAATCCCTATCTGATCAGGTGGGTGGCCAACTAGCTGAGAGACAGGAACCTCAAAGTCAAAATAGGCACCTCCACCTCTGATAGCAGACCTGTCACTAGTGGAGTTCCCCAGGGATCTGTCCTTGGACCCCTACTGCTTGGCATCTATTTCTCAGAGGTCCGGGCAAAGGCAAAAGGCCTGTGGCTGACAAAGTTTGCAGACGACTGTAAGTTGGGTGCTGTCATTGACTCCCCAAATGATGTTAACATACTGCAAGAGGGTCTCACAGCAACTAATGACTGGTGCCAAAGTCATGGCCTCAAGCTAAATGCAAAAAAAATGTATCATCATACAATTCGGCAAAAACATAACCCCTACTGATTACCACATCAATGACAACCCCCCTAAGCACAGAATCTGTTGTGAGAGACCTGGGCACTCGAGTTGATAACAACCTGACATTTGACCATCATGTAGCGGCAGTGGTCAGAAATGCCTTTTACTTGGTTCATCTCATAAGTAAAGGGCTTGCATCCAGAAAAAAATAGGTTATTACCTCTCTCTACTCATCCCTCATAAGACCAATAATTGAGTATAACTCCCTATTTGGGATGTACCTCTCCAAACATCTGCACCAACTGAAAAGGCCACTGAAATACCTCACAAAGAGAATCCATGGCCTCCAACACCTGTCCTATGCTGACAGGCTCAAATCACTATCACTCTACTAGGTATCATACAGATTGCTCAGGGGTGATCTGTGTCTCGCCTACAAGACAGTCTCGGACCCTGCCCTACTAGAGATGGTCCATATCCGTAAGTCTAACTCCTCATGCACTACCTGCTCAAAAGGCCTGAATACAATATGTGACATCAACAAAACCTATTGGAGAGACAGGTTTGTCTCCCAGAGGCTGCCCCATCTCTGAAATAGACTTCCCATACACATCAAACAGAGCACCTCACTGACCCTCTTCAAGCGCAACCTTGATGGGTGGATGGAAAACCACAAATTTGCCCCAAGGTTTCCACCTGTGTCCCTCAGTGACAGGTGCTGACTGAGGTTTCTTTTGGGGGGATAAACTCTTGGCTAGGCTCGGAAGGGCCCTAGGACCATTAGCCTAGTAAACTTCAATGATCCTATGATATGGCAGTGTGACTTAGAGAGTCATAGGGTAGAAGTGAATGCAGACCCTGTTGGAGGACTAGGAAGATAGAAGGTGAGATATTTCAGTTGAAGAGCATGACTTGAGAGCTCAGAACTTGTGTTGGTCGGTTGCAAACAGACAGACTGGGAGCTAATAAGACCCGTGGATCTGTAGTGTGAGGAAGCAGGAGGAGTAAAGACAGATTAGGCAGAACAGCTAACCTGAAACAAGGAAGGGGGATGCAAAAGGAGTAAGAACAGAAAAGGGGAGACGAAGGGAGAAATGCTTAAGACTGAAGGAGGAAAGGTAGAGGATCAGGCAGAACAGGCCAAGACAGAGAGCAAATGAGCCAGATGAAGAAGGCAGAGAAGAAACAGAAACATATTTGACACAAAGGATTAAGGAATAGAAAAAAACATAAAGGAAAGAAAAGATGGTGGGGGGGGTAGTAGGTAATGCAGAAAAAAAGACCGGACAGAGCAAGGACACATGATATAGTCCTGCTAGATATCTGGATCTACAATTTAAAAAGGATGCTCAAAGAAAACAGGCAGAGATTCAGGTATGGTGCAGAGAGAAGAATATTTATTTATTGTTTTTTTTTCACCAGGAAATTCTGACTGGGTATAAGTCCCATTTTCAGTGGAGGCCTGGGAAGAAATGCTCCATTTTATAGAAGGCTGTTATAAAAGATTTACATAATCAATGTACATACATAAACTAGTAATGATATGACAGTAAATCAAAATACATACTTCGCTTTGGGAAATCAAACATGCCTGCAAATTACAAAATCAATATCACATGCCTAAGAGGACACTCAGAGGTGAAATATCTAGATACACAGATAGAGAGTAGCCTGAACTTTGACCACCATGTGTCCACATTGTTGAGGAATTCCTTCTATGTGACACAACTTATAAGTAAAAGTATGGCACCTGTACTCAGATGACTGTAGTGTCCTGGAAGAGTTATATATTTGTATGAGGTTGGAAATGGATGGACAGTCGTTAGGTTTATACACAATGTTATGAATTTGTGGAAGTTGTAAGTAGGTAAGGTAATGTGGGAATTCCAGCCACTGTAATTCTGTAAGGGTGGCACAGTGGTGGGTTGGTTGGCAGCAAATTGTGTTATTTTGCTATAAAATTTCTGAAGGTTGTTTAGCAAAGTCAAGGTAATGATGGGAGCAGAATATATTAGAGTAGACAACAGGAGAGAAGAAGCATTGTGCTTTCTTATAGCTTATGACAGGAAGAGTTAGGCTCTACAGAGGGAATGTAGTTTTTGCTGTAATTTTTCACTGTATTTTTGATGTGTGTGTGTCAAATTTTAGGTTCTCATCTACAAAGATGTCTAACAGTTTAGTATCATACCTCTCAACCACTTAGAGCAAGAATTCTAGACAAAGCCATAAATAAAAGTGGGTCAAAAGCTCAAAAATAGAGACAATTTTTAAATATTGTTGCTACAAGCTTAGAAAGTTGGTGGAATAACAGGTTTTGCATTAGCGTGAATTTTTTGACAGGTATAAAATCTGAAACTCAAATGTCTGTCATTATTTTCTAATATCAGTCTTTAATGATTTGGTACTAATTTGCCAGAAAACCACAAATGTATGAAACATGGACCAAAAATATGAGGCAAAAATCTGGACATTCTGCGAAAATCTGTACAGTTCAGAGATATATTTAGTATGTATGATAAGTTCGATTTTTGTTTTGTTGGATGAGGTAACTGAGAGAGAGAGTTTTGTTGATTGTAAGCTGTTTGGGAGGTAAATAGAATTAGTTTAGATTTACTTGGATTAAGGCATAGCTGAGCAAAATATAAATACAACTACAGTCTAGGAAGGAGTACAGCAGAGATGACAAGTGCATGAGAAGGGGAAGACCAGAAAGTCAGTTAGAGGCGGTGTCAGGTGGGCAGACAAGTGAGAGCCGAATGGCAAATAGCAGTGAGAAGAACTGCCTCTTACTGAAATTAGACAGGACAAGTCAGAAAAGTGAAATGCTTCTCCTAAATGGTAGCAGGTGCATCACGTGGTTTACGTAGGTGCCAATGTCTTGGAAGGTAATACAAATGAATATACAAGAGAACAGGCATTAAAACTATTTAGCGGATGTAATGAATTCTGGTATGCAGTGGTCTTTACAGATATGCTACTACAGCCAAGTGTTATCAGAGAAAGCAAGAATAAGATCTAGTTATATGATGCATCGTTCAGAACGTGTATAGATGAGCAAGATTTGAACTGGGCAAACAGAGACCTCTGTACCACTGATGGACTTCACATTTCAGAATACAAAAGTATATCCCTGTAATTATGTCATTAACCTGAAGCTGAAGGGAGAGGGGCGAACAGAATGTTAGAAGGGCAAAAAAGAAGGGTAACTGGAATCAGTTAAAAAAAATCAGCAGCAAGCAGGAAGGTAATGGAATCATCACTTAAGGCAGAAGCTCTAATGGGTAAATACAGATTTCCAAAAGATCTACTGTCTCCCAAAGTAGACATTACATGCAAAATACTATTACAGTATCTGAAGTTTCATCATCCACTCAGGAATAAATTAACACCATCGTACCTCTCTTCAAAAAGCTAACCAGCTATCAGTCTCTGTTCATTTCACATTACATCTATACGCACTGAAGTTCAAAATCCTAGAACTGTCTTAGCCCTTAAAAGTAAGTTATATATCAAATCATTTCCTTGCCATGGCTATGTGACATAAAGGGATAAAGTCCAGCTACAGCACAAAAAACAAAGATTAAATATTGGCACCAGTACCAAAAGAACCAGGCAGAGGAGAGAGTAAGTAGATTTTCCTGGTTTATCTGTCCTGGGGGAGGAAGATAGTCCTGGTCAGCTGATTGCTCCTATGCTGTAGACTTTCTCAAAGTTCATAGAGCAGGAGAGTGTGGGTTTTGTGATCCCAAACCAGTAATGGTAGTTCTCAGGAGCTGTGTTTGTAGGAGCACAAACATACCATGGAGACAGTACAGGACACCGATGCAATGATGCAGGTATCCAGATTAGCCCCCAGAAATAGGGTTAGGATCATTATAAAGAAAACTCCAATGGATATGTGCATGACAGCTTACATAATCAGTTGTCACTCACAGAGTGAAGGAGGACTGAATCATAACAAACCCTAATGGTCAGTAGGCAGTGGGTAGAAATAAATGAATAAATCAACAATAAACAACAGTATCACCCTCCAAAGATCCACTTTCATTTCAAGTACTGGACAGAAAAAAATATTAGCAAAACTGTTTCAGCTATCTAAATATTCTAGTAATTCCACTTTATGAAAAAAACAGTAAACACAAAAGAAGCTGATAGGACTCAGTAGTTCACAGTAATACATAATCACTTTATTGACACTTCCAGGCTGAACACTTTCATTCATTAGGACCTCATCAGAATCTGGAGCAGTACATTAAACAACTCATCAAACACAAAACCAACAACCAAAAACATTCAAAGGCAGAGTCCACATGATCAAATAAACAGTTCTATAAAGTTCCTCAGAAATTAAATAATACATATAAAAATACAGTAAAGTATAAAATAAATAATATGCTGCTAAAAACTCATATCACAATATGGTACAATTTTATTCGTGCTTTAAAAACTTAATTTGCAACATTCTTAAAAGTAAACTGAAAATGTAGAATGCGCATTTTCATAAAAAATTTCTCTGCATAAGCTGATTAGACTGCTGGAGATATGGGCAGGCTTTTACTTCTCCCACCCAAGTCGTGCCTTCCCATGCACAATACTTTTATACATTGTAGCAAATAATAGCTGCACTTTTTTGAAAACATAGCATTTACAGCCTTACCACCTTAACTATAAACACCGATGAATAAGCGCACTAAATAGTCTTTAGTGATACAACTAATTTAATGGATATGCTGCTCTCCTATTACTACCCATATGTTATTTCTTAGTTTTAGATAGATCCTTGGTATACTGATCAGCACTAAATATTTTCCTGTATAACATACCATTTGAACCACAAATTATTTTTTACCACATGAAATTCACTTCTTAAGGCAATCCAACCAACCGTTAGGTATTAGCCAACTTTACACAATTAAAAACTATAAAAGTGACTAGGCCCTGATCCATTTCTTAACTAAAGTAAAATGGTTGTCCCATAGATACACACCACACACCAAAACATAGCAACCATTAAAAATCTAGATCATAAAATATATTTTGAAGCTGATAACATTCACCCCAGTCATGGGCCAAGTAATAATTTAACTACTGCAGATGCGCTTCTCTCATCTCCTAAAAAAATTTCAAAAATGCATCAGAAAGTTATTATATCCCAAAGATGTCACACATCATCTTCACAAATATGTACAGCCAGTCCTCAGAAGTCTACAATGGATTATTTTATCTTAATTCTTCGATTGTCTGTCAAAATTCACTCAGAAAAGGGCTCTAATTTTCCCTCAAAATGAGTTACTCAAACAGCAGTTCACAGGATCTGTCAATGAAGAAGAAATTACAATCTTCATTGACTATTATGCAAGACCTATCATTGAAACTTGATAAAATGGACAATAAGCTAAATTCCTTTAAGGAGAAATGTACAAAACAAATGGAACACTTACAGGAAAGTATGTAACAAAACAACCCAGATTACCAGCATGTAAGACTCATTAAATGACATGGAAAATAGAACTACATAACAAGAGTTTCAGCTTAATTTTCTCACAAAACAAAATACTTCCCTACAAAATAAAATTTAAGACCTAGAAAACAGGTCCAGAAGAAATAACCTGCACATCTATGGATTACCAGAAAAGACTGAAGGGCACAATATGGTAAATTTTCTAACTTCCTGGCTTCCAAGCATTTTAAATTTGTCTGAGTCTCTTGCTTACGGAATTGAAAGAGCCCATAGGTCACTGGCAGTTCCTTCATCTCCTAACAAAGTAAATAAAAACCCAAGATCAATAATAGTAAAGCTTCTCTCTTCTCAAGATAAAGAATAACTATTGAAAACAACACGGTAAAACCCACCAGTCAAATTTAATGACAATATGATAAGACTTAACAATGACTACTCATTAACAGTAATCTCCAACACATAAGAATCATCATCATTCTCTTTCGGCTTTTCCCGTTAGGGGTCGCCACAGCGGATCATCTCTTTCCATTTCTTCCTATCCTCTGCATCTTGCTCTGTCACACCAACCGCCTGCATGTCCTCTCTCACCACGTCCATAAACCTTATCTTAGGCCTTCCTCTATTCCTCTTACCTGGCAGCTCCATCCTTAGCATCTTTTTCCCAATATACCCATCATCCCTCCTCAGCACATGTCCAAACCAACGCAATCTCGTCTCTCTTGCTTTGTCTCCAAACTGTCCAACATGAGCTGACCCTCTAATATACCGATTCCTAATCCTATCCATCCTAGTCACACCGATTGCAAATCTTAACATCTTTAACTCTGCCACATCCAGCTCTGACTCCTGCCTTTTTGTCAATGCTACTGTCTCCAACCCATATAACATAGCTGGTCTCACTACACTCTTGTAGACCTTCCCTTTCACTCTTACGGATACCCGTCTGTCACAAATCACTCCTGACACTCTTCTCCACCCATTCCACCCTGCCTGTACTCTCTTCTTCACCTCTCTTCCACATTCACCATTACTCTGAACTGTTGATCCCAAGTACTTAAACTCGTCCACCTTTACCAACTCTACTCCCTGCATCCTCACCATTCCTCTACCCTCCCTCTCATTTACACACATATATTCTGTCTTAGCCCTGCTGACCCTCATTCCTCTGCTCTCTAGAGCATATCTCCACCTCTCCAGAGTCTCCTCAACCTGATTCCTACTCTCACTACAGATCACAATGTCATCTGCAAACATCATAGTCCACGGGGCCTCCTGTCTGATCTCATCTGTCAACCTGTCCATCACCACTGCAAATAAGTAAGGACTCAGAGCTGATCCTTGATGTAATCCCACCTCCACCTTAAACTGATCTGTCCAACACATAAGAATACCTACCATTAATAAGAGAATTGAAAAAAAGACAATTCAAAATTCATTTATTGTTTCCTACAAGATTGAAAATCTTCTTTCCTGAATGAGCTAAACATATGATGTACTGGATGCAGCTATATCTTATTTACCATCTAACAAAATTCTAGATCAAACAGAAGAAATGGACTGGAGTGGATTTTCTCTAAAGCATTAAGCAGAGAAGACTGGAAAACACTAGACAAGAAGAAGAAGAGGCTATTTATTTATTCTTCCCTTTTTTATCACTCTCACTACATCCAAAAAGATCTATATGATAACCTGCAAGGTTATCTATATGATAACCTGCAAGGCTATCTTAAATTAATAACAAACTGAATCCTTTCAACCAAAAGAATACAATTCCAAAAGGAAATAAGGTAAACACGTTTTATTCTTATTACTACTCTGTTGTCACTGAATTGACTTTCTGAGAAAGCTTGAAGTAAAACTTTGCTTATACTGTAAGTAGTAATAAGTATTTAAATAAAAATGTTAATGATAGTGTTACATAACTTGCAATTATTTACTTAAACTTATATTATACATACTCTGTTCAAATATTAACTCTTATTTAATATTACAAAAAGAAAAGAAAGTGACTAAAGAAAGAATGTGAAATTATCTATAAGACATACCCCACTACACTTTCCTTTATATTGGTATGGAGACTTAGAGGTACACTGAATTGTTATAGAAATCTTGAAAATATCTAAGCTTTAAAAAAAGTGTCGAAAGCTTGCTTTACTAATGTTTCAGTGTGGTTGTTACATGGCTTGAACTGTTTTGGCTACTGAAATACATTTAATGTGTAAAAGGGAGTTTATTATTTAGGCATAACAGTCTTGGAAATCGTTTTCTCCGCAGTGAACTCTTTTTATTTGTATAAAGTTTGTCTGGGCTGCATGGACAGACATGCAGTGAAGGGGAAAGATGTAAAAAAATTCAAAAAGCTTGAGATGCATTTTAAAGTACCTAAAATATTTACTCACTGTTTCCTGCCAAGGTCGTGAGCCAAAACACATCATTACTTGCTCTAAAGATGAAACTTCAGAAGTTTAACCCCTTAAGAAACTTAAAAACCTTCACAAATGTGTGAATATTTGAAAATTAAACCAAACAGCTCAGAAATTAATCGAACAGTTGGGTTAAAGGTCAGACATGAACTGTTTGAGTTTCTTAGCTTCTTAAAGGGATATTACCATCATCATGCCTCATTCTCTTTCTTCCCAGTTCCCACAGCACTATAAAAAAACTACTACAGAAACTAAAACCTACTACACTTGCCATAGATAACTTACCCAGTAAGTACCTCAAAATTGCAGCTGAATCTATAGCCTTCCCAGTATCAATCCTTATAAATAGATCCATTCTCGAAAACAAGGTCCCTCAACTGTGGAAACTTTCCCATGTAATCCCACTTCATAAAGGGGGACCTTCCACAGAACTGGCAAATTGTTATTCTTTCACCTCTTTCTAAGCTACTCAAAAGGTGTATTCATCCCCAGATCATGAAATTCTTACGAACAAATAACCTTCTCGCAAACACTCAGCATGGGTTTCACCCATCACATAGTACCACTACAGCTCTCTTATCCTTCACTAATACCGTAAACCATCACAGGAATAACAACAACTTTGTATATGCCATCTTTCTAGACCTATCAAAAGCTTTTGATATGGTGTCCCATTCTAAACTAATAGATGTCCTAACTGAACTATCCTATTCTCACCATCTGCCACAGCATGGTTTTATAACTATCTGGCCATCAACAATCTATTCTATGGCAGAGTGGCCTATCTCCACGCCTTCCTTTATCCATTGGTGTCCCCCAAAGATCTATCTTGGGCCCTCTCCTTTTCTCCCTCTTTACTAATTATCTACACACAGCTACTCACATGGTTCTATAACACAGTATGCAGATGATTCAACACTTATCTGTGCTGCCACTTCTCTATCAACTCTTCATTCTCAAACACAGGAATCTTTCACGTCTGTTGAAACATCCAATGCCCATCTAATCCTGAATCTAAATAAAACTAAATTATTACTCTTCCAACCTAATAAGACATCTATCTCATGCCCAACATTTAACATAATAGTCAATACTGTGATCCCTACAACAACCCATACAAAGCTTCTTGGAGTGGAAATAGATGATACTCTAAAATTTGACTTGCATGTCTCCCTAATTATAAAAAAGTCCATAAAAAACTTGGAAGTCTATATAGGCACAAAAGGTTCCTGACCACAATGGCCAAAATTACATTAGTACAAACCCATCTGCTCTCCACTCTACTATATGCCTCTCCAATTTTAACTAATCTAAGGAACACTGACTTATCTAAGCTAGAAGCATGTTATAATAGAATTGCTAGGTTTGCATCTGACTGCCCATATAGAACACATCATTGAACAGGTTTAAGGATACTAGACTGGCTTGAGCTTCCCAACATTATTCTTTACAACCAACTCTCTCTAACTCACAAAACTGTAACACAACCAACTAGAACACCTGCACTACAAAATCTCATCCTTCCTTACAGTTCCAGCAGACCACTTCACTCTAACAAGAACTTACTCACCATCTCCAAGGCCAACAACACTGCAGGAGAATCTTTATTTTCCAACTATATATCTTGTATATGGAACTCCCTTCCTAACTCCATTCTCTCAGTCTCACCCACTAACCACTTTAAGCCATCATTTAAAGCTTATCTAAAAAATAAGTGACTATGTTCCTGTACTAACCCCTCATGAGTGCTCTGATACATCACAGTATACCCAAAAGATATCCAACTTCTCCCCAGTGTTTAATCCTTTGTTCCTACTGACCTGTCTTAACCTTATATCTTGACATAAGTCATACCTAAAAATAGTTCTAGCTATGTCCAAAGCCCAGGTTTTGTTGTCAAGATGTAACAAATTTGTATGTTCTTATGTATACTACATTTTGTTTACTTGATACTTTACTGATTGTTGTAATGTGTGCATGAAAATTTACTGTTACTCATGGAGCTTTTCTCCCCGGGCCTCTGCTGAAAAAGGACCTGTGTCTAGTCGGACATTCCTGGTAAACAAATGTTAAATAAATAAATGTAAAAGTGCATCACTGAAACAGTTTCAAAAGTAATAAATGAAATGTTATCAGACAAGCAAGTTTGAAGAAAATGACATAATACACACACACACACACACACACATATATATATATATATATATATATATAAACATTCTTACACTACTTGACATTGATGTAAATTAATAAAATATCAAAAAAGAGAATGATGTAATGTAGATAAAAAGTAATTACAGTATATAATACTGACACTATATACTCAGAGGCTTCAATTAAAAGAAAGAAAAGCTTGTCATGCACTTTTGGGAAAAGCATAAAGAACTTTTAAATACATAAGAATGTAAAGGAAAAGTTACTTTTAAAAGTTCTGTGTATAAAGTAATGTTCTACTATTAAACAATTTGACTATTATACTTTTATGACTATGCCTGACATAATCTTCTTGAGTTTAATCCTCTACATTGTTAAAGAATGGTATATTATATATAAAGGTAAAGAGATATAATAAGCTGATTTCTACCAAAATAAATGTGATTAGATAGTTAGACTAAGAAATGAGTCTTGGAAGAGGACTTAGAGAGGACACTTGAATGGCTAAGGTATTAAAGGGTAGGATTTGTTTCCCCATAGAAGGTTTGGACTGTTTCTTATCACATTTGTTAAAGTTTTTGCTTTATTGTTCAATTTTTTTTTAATTGGGTGTCTAGGAAAAAAAATATATTGTCATAACAGATGGAAAAAAGTAATTTCACTTAGTTAAATTTGATCATCTTCTAGTAAAGATATTCACATATGGCTAACAATTTTGGTAGTAACAATTTATCTATGAAATGTATTTCTATCAATACAAATGGTTTAAATAATAATTGTAAAAGGGGAAGTCTTTTAAAATATTTGAGAACGCTCAATGAACAAATTATTTTTTACAGGAGACACACCTTGTACAAGAAGACATAAATAAAATTAATACAAATAACTATACAGTTTTTAGTAAGCTCAAATTATAAGCAAACAAGGAGGAGAGTAGCAGTTTTACAGAAAAGCTCAATCTTGATGCCCCAAATCATAAACACTTATCACAATAGATCAGGAATGTTTTGTCTAGTGACAATATCATTAAATGGGAAGATAGATACACTGGTAAATATCTATTGGATACCTGTACTAAGTGTCAAATTGGCAAAGCAGCACTTGGAAGACATTATTCACCACTCTAAAGGTAACATAATAATGGCAAGAGACTTCAATTGTATAATGAATGACTGTGACACTGATGCAAAAAATACACATAAGATAACAGCAACATCAAAGGTACTATCTGATTTCATTGATACCTTTAACATTATGGACATTAAACACTGATCCAAATTCACTATTTTTCACACACTATTCGCACTGGCATGATACGCAATCAAAAATAGATACAGTGTACATATCAAGAGATCTAACTGTAAAACTAGAAAAAGTCAAAGTAACCATGTCTATTGTCAGATCCATTATCAGACCACAATGCAATTACTTTTGACTTAGACTTGACAAAACAAAGAATAAATGCAACCAGAATACCATCATACATAATGAACTTAAAAGATTTTAAGGAAATTTTATGTTAAAAAGATATAGAACATTTTAATCATAAATCTCGCTGTAGATGTATCCAAGATATATGTATGGGACTCATTGATGTCACTATTGTATGACAACATTTTAGTATGGTTTAATAATAAGAAAAAGCAATGGAACAATTACTTATTGGACTTACAAACAAAAATTAAGTTAAAATTGGATATTATGAAACGGAAGAAACACTTAACAGAACTTAATGAAATAAAAAATACTACATCACAAGACAATGATCAATCTAGTGTAAATTAAATTATATTCCTACTCAATGACCCCTAGAAATCAAAAAAGAATAGCAAACAGAACTAAAAAATAATAAAATCAAGTCAGATAAAGGAAATGTATATTCCAGACACTAAGAAGAAAATATCAGACTTAGAAGGAATACTAGAAGCCTTTAAGTTATATTTTCATAAAGTAAATGTGCAAAGTGAAAAATAGAACCACAAAACATATTAAAACCCTTCTTTAGGAAACATATCAAAACTAAATTATTAGATGATCATATAAAGTTAATAGATAAATCACAATGACTGAACTTAAATCCCAAATTAATAAATTGAAGATAAATAAATATCTGGGTATAAATAATAATATACCAGAAATGTTCAAATTACTAACTAAGGAAGCACTAAATCTATTATTAAAAGTGTTCACTTTAAAAGAGTATATCAGGCCAAGTGCTTGCAGACTGCAAGAACCAAATAGCAAACCAGCTAGCACTGAAGGAAGGCTTGACAACACTCAAGTTGAAAGCAGGCTTTATTAAGCAAATTCAGGAACATAAATGCAGGAATAATCCACACAGTAATTTTGTCAGTAAAAAAAGACTTCATCAATAAAGCAAGTGCAATGGTGCTGCTTGTGAAGTACTAAACCTCATTTTGATCAACCAATAAGAAAATTACATTGTCATTCAAAAAATTAAAATATATACCCCTATAGTAAAATGCTTTAAAAACCTTAGTAATAATAATATGATCCATAAAATTGATATTAAAAACTTGTTCAATAAAAAGTGTCACATAAAATGTCTCAGTGGGTTCAACTTTATATATTAAAAAAGAAATAAAATCTAGGTGAAATCCTTTCAGCCACAATTTAAGCAAGAAAAAAAAACTCCATCTAGTCTCATACAGATGTAATTGCATTTGTACTGTTTTATAGCTTTGCAGCTCTGTGTTTTAACACTGGGACAATGGAAATGTTGTCATTAAGTCCTGGAGGCTTGTTTGCCTCAAGTCCAATCTGTCAATATAATTCCTTGAATTCTATGGTCGTTTCCCAAATGCCACCCCTACCATCCTTGGGTATGCATTCAAGGACAAAAAAAGCAGTATGTAGATTGGCTACATTCCAAGGAGTGCTTATAAACTGCATTATTGATGTTATTATTACGTATGTTGTAGTAGTGTTCATAAACTCTCCTCTTAAGTGTCCGCTCAGTCTTACCTATGTAGAATGCCCCACATGGTTTGCACTGAGCTAAACATACCACTCCAAAGGTGTTGCAGTTGGAATAAACCTTACCTTCTATGAACCTATTATGACTACTAATAAATATTTTTTCTTTGTTAGAAATAGTGTTCGCTTTAGTAAAAGATGGCAAGGACATTCCTTCCTCATGGAAACACACAGTAATAACTCCTATTTTAAAGCCAGATAAAAACGCCAGTGAATGTTCACCTTAGAGGCCAATTTCCTTATTGAATTTAGAATACAAGATGTTCATGGCAATACATGTAGCTAGAATTAAACAGTTACTTCCATTATTAATTGATGAAGATCAAACTGGCTTTATAAAATAAAGAAACACATATAATATTAGGAGAATCTTATATTTGATTGATTATATTGACTTTACAAGAATAATATGACTATGGTACCTGTAGACATAAATAATGCCTTTGATTCAGTTCACTGGAATTATTTATGGCTGGTTTTAGAAGAATACAGATTCTAACAAAAACTTACACTGTTAATTAAATCTCTTTATGAAAAATACTTAGCACATATAAAGATAGGTTCATGCTTTTCTAAGCCTATTGAAATCACCAAGGTCACAAAAGAGGGATACCCTGTGTCCCCTTTATTGTTCACTATAGTCATAGAACCATTCTCAAGCAGTATTAGGATAAATGAAAATATTAAAGGTGTACAACTTGATAAGAGTCTAGATATGAAGGTTCAGCTATTTGCAGATGATATTCTGTTAATTTTAAATGATAATGATATCTCACTAAAAGCTTTATTAAACTCAACTGAACAGTTTCAGCAGCTCTTAGGCCTTAACTTTAATGAAAGCAAGACAAGGATCTTACTTACAAACTCTGGCAAGAAAGATTTAGACAAAGAATTTTACAAATATTTAGCAGCTGATAATAAAATTAAATATCTAGGGGTTACAATAACTCACGACCTAGACAGAACAATCACAATGAATTACACTAAAAGTCTCATACAAAAATGGACTAAATTAATTTTTCAATGGAAGACAGACTTTACATAATTAAAATGATTATTTTCTTTCAAAATTACTATACTATATACAAGCCTCTTTTCTTCCCCCTCTAAATCTTATTTAAAACAATTCAATAGACGAATGCTAAACTTTCTATGGCATCCTAATAAATTTAGAATAGCTATTAATTATCATTTAAATGATTGGGAAATAGGGGGAATTAGTCTTCCAGATATAGAAATATTTTATTGTCATCTATCACAAAGACATTATCATTATGGAAAAGCACATCTTACACAGCTAAGTGGAAGCAATTACATGAAAGAATATGGTCAAAATCAGGTCTTACATTGTCATCACAATATGCAGAATTAGTATCAAATAGTTTTCTTTGGATAATGAGAGAGCACATAACAGAAAATAAACACAAACATATAAGTTCCAAGTTCGTAACATATATATTAAATGCATATAAAAACTTTTTGAATAAATAAAAACGCAGACATAAAAGCTTGATTGTTCTTATTATACCCTATTGCATGTACGCTGAACAATATCAATACATTTGATATATACACAATCGAAACTCTTAAGAGAAATTAATTTTTTATTGGCACCAACTATTAGAATCTGTGAAAGTTTTAACATTGGCACAAGGAACAAGTAACCTAGACAATAATGTGTGGCTAATAATTCAAGATATAAGACAATATATCACAAACAGATTAGAAACAATGCAGTCAACAATAAAACAAAATGTGCCTAAATGTATAGAATATATGATTTCCTTTACAACACAAACTGTTTATGGAAAAGATCACTTATCAAACATACATAAAATAGTAAAAAAATGAAATTATATCATAAAGAACATTTTGGGGAGTATTATAAAACTATCAATAATGAATCCCCTAGTGACTCTGATAGAAAGTTAATACTAGCTTCTGCAAAGCAAACAACTCTTTCTTTACAATGGAAACTATTCACATGGAAATGCATTCATAGATCTTATATAACACCATACAAAATGGAACTAATGTTTAAACAAGATATTGAATGCTGGAGGTGTAAAATAAAACTGAAAGCAGATTGGCAACATATGCTATTCGATTGTCAACTGCTTAAAACATACTGGGTGAAAATAAATTATTTCTTACAAACAGTTTTTAATGATAAATTTTAGTTGTCTGAATCTTTGATTTTATTTAATGCTCCTGTACCTCAATTTGTTCCTGGAACAAACATTTAATTCCTAGAGGCATTGTTAGCCATTGCACATAAAATTATAACAACAAATTGGAAAAGTGAGACTTCTCCTACATTTAAAGAATACAAAAGCATCGTATTGAAGGTATCACGAATGGAACTAACAACCATCAGAAGAAGAACAGAAAAGATAATATCTTATTACAACTCATGGTAAAAAGTGATTGAAATACAAGAGAAAAAACTTTTAATATTTCATGAGATGAATCTTAATTGCAAATATGTAAATCATACTTAATAAATAGACACCCATGTAAATAGTTTGGTTTTGTTGTTTTAATATGTTTGTTGAAGATATTTGTTGTTAATCTGTATAAATGTATGTAAATATTATAACTATATGGAATAATATATCGTTTTGAAAAACTCAATAAAAATATTGAAGAAAAAAGAAATATGGACAGCAAAGTAAAGCTACTAATGCTTTTACTGTTCATCTTTGCCAGATATGCTACGCATTTCCAAAACTTCTCTAAAACATGTTAAAAGAAATAAGGTAATAACAAATTTCTATAGTGCTTTCACGAACAGAGACCTCACAAAGAAGGTAGTTGAATAGCTCTACTGATAGAAAAAATATTTTCTTCATTAACCACTAGACCAAGAGTAGATAAAATAATAAAGACTACTGGAGGCTCATAAATTCCCATTTATTGAAGGCCATATTTATGAAAATTATGATACAATTAATAAAACACAAAGCAATAATACACTAAACAAAGCATACATATTATGAAAGAAAACAATACTTATAGTAGAGTAAATTAACATGGACTGACAAGAAAAATCTTGCATTTATACCAGAAACATACACAGATAACACAGAGCTTACAGTACAAATTGTAGATGTTGGTAAGACATTATTATTTGAGGGTGAAGATGGAGTTTTGGGTATTATAGAAATGAAGAAGTTAAAATAATAAAAATTAAGGATGGGGAGGATGTGCAATTGGGGGTCTCATAAGAATTATGTACAGTATATGTAAATATGTAAATGTACATAGCTTAAGTGGAACCAAGTGGGACAGTAATAGAGTAGCATCTAACCTTTACTGTCAAAGCAATGATATTGACAGCTATCCATGGTGCATTTTAAGGGATTTATGAAAGTTATCTGACCGTTCAAGTTACATAGTTACATATGTACAGAATATTTCATGCTAGTTTAATGCTACTAGCTTAGGAAAAGATTTGTGGAACCAAGTGGGACAGTAATAGAGTAACATCTAACCTTTACTGTCAAAGCAATGATATTGATAGCTATCCATGGTGCATTTTAAAGGATTTATGAAAGTTATCTAGACTCTTCAAGTTACATAGTTACATATGTATGGCATATTTCATGCTAGTTTAATGCTACTAGCTTAGGAAAAGATTTGTCTGCAACATCAGATGTACAGGATAGCCAGATTAGTAGACTGGTATAAGAGTTCCAGAGGGTGTATATAGTATCCCTGCAGTGAAGGAGGGTTTTAAGATGGATGGCAGTATGGTTGTTTAAGAGTTTGTATGTTAAGGTATTCAGAAGGGAGGTGTCTCTTCCTTCCACTAAGAGGCAGTTAGAATTCTTAATTGTCGCAGAGAGGTGCCTATAGTGAGGGCTTGTTTTCTTCTGTTTTTTTTTTTTTTAGTATGTGTAGCTTGTATGAAGATAGGGTACTGATGGGGAATAAGTATTCAAGTAAAGGTAAAAACACATCATTGACAGCAACACCTCTCCTAGCACCCTTAGTAAGAAGTGTGAGTTACTTCATATGCTACTCCAAGTTAGGAAAGGAGATAAATGGAGTGTTGCTGAGCATTTATTTATTTTATTTTACATTTGTTAACCAGAGGGGTTTGACTGGGCCAAAGGTCCTTTTTCAGCAGAGGCCCAGGGAGAAAAGCTCCACAAAAAAGATAATTACAGATAACATTTAGGTGTTTAAACAGCAATACAATACATACAGATTTACAACAGACACATGTTTGCAGAATAAATACAGATTTACAATAGACATATATTTACAGTGGTAAGAAGACAACACAATACAGGGAATGAAAAAAATTAATTCCATGGTATCCAGTTAAGGGTTGAAATACAATCCAGTATATACATAGTACATTAGATATTTTTTTGCAGTAGTATGAATATAGCCTATTACAGGAAAGTAAAACTTTATTAGTAATGTAAATCGTTACATAGTTTCATGAATAACCATTTGTATTAAAACAGTGGTAGTACTAATGTCTTGGTTTAATAGTAATAAATTATATTGCTTGATGGGGTCAGTATATGTGTGTGTGAGTGAGAATTTAGTAGAGTAAGATGGTCATAGGATATGTGCCTTGTCTGATTGCTATAGCCTGGGGTGCAGTCATAGCACAGCCAACTTTGTTTCAGATGTTCCCTAATGAGGTTTTTAACGGAGGCTTTAAGGGATGTGTTTTGTATGCTAATGGGGAGGGTGTTCCATTTTTGGCCACTGTACTATTATTGGTGACTTCTAGTACTAGTTTGCTTGATGAATGAAGAGACCTTGTGGCTGAATGCTGCTGCACTAGGTTTTTGAGGGCAGGGCATTTATTGGGGAAGTAATGGATAGAATGACAGAGACAGGGTTGATTATAAGATAGTAGGTTTGGCAGCTCAAGCCAGTGCAGCTGGTACAGAGCAGTACAGTAATGGGATCTATATGGGGAACTTGCTGCAAAGCAGGCAATTCTATTGTGGCAGGCCTCCATTTTGCTTAGGTCAGTTTTATTGAGATTAGTTAGAATGGAGGATGCATAGAGTAGGGTGGATAGAAGTTGGGAGCGAGCAATGGTAGATCTTGTATTATTGGTAAGAAATGGTTTAATGCAATAGAGTGATTTTATAGTTAAGTTGAGATGAGTATCATATTTTAACTGGCAGTCTATGGTTATTCCTAGTAGCTTAGCATGTGCTACTGGAGTGATTGGAGTAGAGTTTGTAGACTAGATGGTGATTTGACAGCTATTGAAGATTTTGCTAGAGCTAGTTATAATCATTAGCTGTGTTTTCTTAGGACTGAGGCTCAGTTGGGCTTTGGTAAGGTAATTTTCTACATCAGAGTTGGCTAATTGAGTTGTTTGTTGGAGGGTGGAAATACTTTGTGCAGCACAGATTAAGGTAGTGTCATCTTCATACTGGATGATAGATGCATGCTGTGTGGAGATATGGAGGTTGTTTGTGAAAATTGTGAAAAGTAGTGGCCCTAAGATAGACCCCTGTGGGACTCCTGTAGTTATGGGTAACAGAGGTAAGAGAGAACATTCCCATTTCACAGCCTGGTACCTGTCAGTTAAATAGCTGTGGAATCAGGTTTGTGTGGCCTTTGATAGGTTAAATTGGTTTAATTTATTTGGTAGGATTTGGTGGAATACTGTGTCAAATTCTTTGGACATAGCCAAAAAGAGAGTTGACACATACATGCAGGCCATTATTTTTGAGTTGATTTATTGCGTTAGTGAAGCAAAGGAGGGCTGTAGTAGTGTTATGGGCGGGTTTGAAACCATGTTGAGTAGGGAATAGGATATTATTGTCTAGAAGGTGTTTTAGTACTTGAGTGTGAATGCATTTTTCTAATATTTTGACCAGGGGGGGAGAGTATTGCAATGGGTCTATAGTTACTAAGTTCAGTGGAGGTTCCCCCGTTATGTATGGGAGTAACATGGGATATTTTCCTGAGTTTGGGAATGTAGTTTTTAGTAATATATCTATTTATAAGACTAGAGATTGGGATTGCAATGGCATCTGCTATGAGTTTTAAGAAGTAGCTAGGGAGTAGGTCAGCTGCGGTTGCTGAGGTTTTTAGTTTGCAGATCTTCCTTTTGATAGCTGGTGGGCACTGTTTTGTGGGTAAAGCATGTATCTGTATTGTGTTTGGTATAAGGGATAGTGAGGTTGGAATTGTTCTGTGATACTAGGGATAGAATTGAGTTCACAAAGTGGGAGTTGAATTGTGTTTCAATGGGAACTTTAGTATCAGGGGTGGTTGGTTTTTGGGTAGCTGCTTGGGTGGGTTTTAGCAACTGGTTAACACTTTTCCAGAATTTTTGGGGATTGCATTGGTATTTAGTTTGCAGGGTAGTATAATAAGATTTTTTGTCATGCCTAATGCATTTATTTGCATGATTGTACAGCTCTTGATAATTAGCCAGACTTTGTATATCTTTGGTTCTTTGGTAGTAGAACCAGGCAGTGTCTCTGAACTTGAGGATTTGTTTGGTTTCTTTGCTGAGCCAGGGATTTTGAGATGTTCTAACCCTGACATTGCGTAGTGAAGCAACAGTATCTAGCTGTTGTAGAAATGTTCTGTTGAAGCAGGATACAGCCTGGTCAAGTGGGAGGGTTTTTAGAGGGGTCCACTCACAGTTATAGAGTAAAGATTTGAGGATCTCATGAGAGAATTTTTTTGTGTTTCTTGTGGATCTGTAGGTAGTGGTTTTGCATTGGCTTGTTCTGTTACATATTAGGTATATTATGTTGTGTTCACTTAAGCTATCTGGGACACTGCCTGTGTAGGGGTACAATGTGGGTTCTTGGTTAGGGCCCAGTCTAAGACTGATTCCCTTTTAGACATTTTATCACATCTACTGGGAGTTTAGACTAGCTGCTGGTAGCCATGGAGAATTATTAGATTACTTGGTGCTTCAGATATACAGGTGAATCAGTCTAGGTTGAAATCAAGCAGAATGAGGGATTCTTGTGAGTATGTGGTAGAACACCAGTATAAGAAGTCTTCAAGGCTAGCAAGTGTATTACCAGGTGGGATATAGATAACAATGATGGTGATGTATTTTTTTGGGTTTTAGTTGGAGTTGTGAGATAACTATGTCCCAATTATTGGGAGAGGGGTAGGAGCTGGGGATATTGAGTAGATTTAAGTTGGACTTATACAGTATTGCAGTTTCACCTCCTTTTCGAAGGGGTCTATCCTGTCTAGTGATGTTATAGCCAGCTGGGAGAACTTCTGAGTCTGGTATGTGTTTATTAGTTTGGAATGGTAATTTGTAGTTAAGAAATGAATCCAGGTATCTTTGCTGTATGATTACTCGTAGTAGCTGGCGACCCAGGACTATTATAGCAACTGATGTAGAGGAAAAGAGTCTCTTACTGGTGCCAAAACCCATGACCATAGTTTCTGTTAGTGTTGATGAAATGCCTCATAATAAAACCAGCTCCAGGGAAAATTTATATCATTTTGCAGGAGTTAATTTTGCTTTGTATATTGAAAGGTCTGATATGACTACATTGTCAGCATACTGTATACAATTAAGTATAGGAAGATGCCAAAGGAGATGACTGATTAACATAGAGTAAGGGGGACATAGGACTGAGCAATATAGCACATCTGTGTTAATGAAAGATGGCAGTGGTTGGTGTTGTTTCTTCATATGTTGAAGGCTCTATTGGGAAGACAGATTTTGAACCACATGCAAACTTTATCAGAGAACTTGCATTTTATGAGTCTTGCCAATATAATAGTGTGGCCAATGCATTCTAAGGTTCATTAAAGGTCAATAAACATTGCATCTGCCATTTCCTCTTTTCCATATTGATAAAAATATATATTTTTTTCAAACACTTTTACTAAATTATCACTTGTGACAAAGACAAATTTACATTCATATAGAAGTAATCAAACTTCTTCTTCTTCTTCTTCTTCTTCGGCTTTTCCCGGTTAGGGGTCGCCACAGCGGATCACCTTGTCCGCACATTGAATGGCAGTGGAGTTTTACGGTGTCGAGTTGCCAGCCCGGCGCCCAACCTTCCACAGAAGGCACACTCACATGCACACCTAGGGCCAATTTAGAGTGTCCAATCCACCTGCAGCATGTCTTTGGGATGTGGGAGGAAACCGGAGCACCCGGAGGAAACCCACGCGACCACAGGGAGGACATGCAGACTCCGCACAGAAGGCACTCCAGGTGAGGATCGAACCGGAGAACCTCTTGCTGTGATGCGGCAATGCTAACCACTGCACCACCGTGGCCGCCCTATATAGAAGTAATCAAACTATATTAACATAAACATTATACTTCACATATATTGCTATAGATCATATAACCTAAGCAATATTACATAAATTATTCAATTCCTTCTTTTTTTAAGCAAGAAACATCTTTATTAAACTATCCCTTACTACATAGGCAGTTGTGCGTTTGTATAACTGAAGACAAACCACACTGACACAATCCTAGTCTCCAGCATTTTACATCACAAACCATACTGACACACTCCCAGTTGCAAACATTATACATCACTTATAATCTACCCAATCTTTCTCACTCAAACATTACATAGCTCATTTAAGTTCTGTCACCTTTTAGACCACATTCTTCTCTTGCATGTATTGTTTCCACAATCCCCGCTTTCTCCTATGTAGTTTGTACCTACCTTTTTCTAAACATCTCAATTCCAGTTGTTTTATCTCTGTTACTATATTCACTACTTCCAGTACAGTTAGTTTAGATACTGATTTCCATTTTCTAGTCAGTGCTTTATTGGCAGCCACCATTATTAGACACAGCAAGGCCTTACCATATGTAGGCAATTCCAATTCTGTATCATAGCTCAGACAAAATCATCTCTCTTGTCAGACCAATCTGCCCACCCAGCATCTCTGACAGTGCATTCCACAGGGAATCCTTAAAGTCCACCTACTTACTGCACTCCCAGAAAACCTGTTCCCAATTACCTCTTTCTTTCCCTTCACAACTTCAACATTTACTGTCTTTCTGAGGAAAAATTCTCTGGAGTCTACTTGGGGTATAAACATATCTATGTAAACATTTTCAAGCAAAAATCCTAAATCTTCTAGATTTGGTTGCATATTTGGGAGACATACATATATCATCTCATTGTTTATTTATGAATTGCTTATCCATTTGCTCTCTTCCCAATCCTTTCTAACCTCCTCTAATTGATTCTTATAGTTATCATGCAATATTTTATATGCTGTACTAATTATTCCTTTTTAATGGCAGCTTCTATTTTAGATAAACTATATCAGTGCTCATCTTTCATTTAGGACCCCCCCCATTTCTTTCTCTTTGCCTATACTCTGATATCAGTCCCTAATAGGGAAGGTAATCTCTAACCTGCAGCCCAAATACATTTTTGACGTCTTCCAATTCTATCATTTTTCCCTGTCTAGTTATTTGCTCCCAATACCTTGATTCCTTTACCAGTTTTCTCCAATAAATTCTGGCCCTCTCTTGCCTATTGTCTGTATCCCTAATTGCAGTCATCCCTATCGTCAGAATCTCCTTTCTCCATTATTGTATTGGTTTAGTTCTTAGAATACTTTCTGCTACTTTATGGATATAATATTCTGCATAATTATTGTTATTCTCCTTAAAGGTCTGCATCCAAAATTCCAGTCTCTCCTTGTTTCTTGAGCTTCTCCCATGTTTCATCATCATCCCTTTCCTCTTTGAATTATAGTTTTCTGCTTGTGCTATGTACAGAAGTCCTAACTGTGTAGCTCTGACATACCCCTTCAAAATGGTTAATCCCAATCCACCCTGTTCTACTGAAAGAATCAATTTATCCCACTTGACTCTTGCTGTCTTCCCCTCCCAGATAAAGTCCTTCAGCTCTTGCTGTCTTCCCCTCCCAGATAAAGTCCTTCAGCTCTTTAATTGCTGCTTACAACTTCTCTTCTGGTTGATAAAAATATGCCTGACCTGACCAGTGTATAAGACTAAAGGAACTAAAAACAGTTTAACTGCTTGTTTCTTACCATCCATATCCATATAACAACGCTTCAATTTTCTCAGTTTTTGTATTATCTTTTGTTTAGTCTTTCTCTCTCTCTCTCTTTCCAAATGTCCTTAGCTGCCACACTAGAATCATTTTAAATCCATACTTCTAAATATTTCATTTTATCATGTCTCCATAAATATGGGTATTCCTGAACCAGTTCATGTGTGGATACATAATTCACCACTATTGTCTTTGTTTTAGCTCCATTAATTGTGTATCCAAAAAGATCTGAAATTGTCTCAAAATGTTCCACAACACTGTAATATTTTTTTCTGGTTTTGTCAGGTACAAAATAATATCATCTTCAAATAAAGCCAGTTTTTCTTGACTACCATATCAATTATATCCTTGAATTTCTGAGTCCCTTATTTTCTTTGCCAATGGTTCTAAATATAATACAAATAATAAAGGGGAAAGAGGACATCCCTGACTGGTTCCTCTGTTCAAGCAGAAATTATTAGAGAGGACCCCACCCACTTTAATTTTCACCTTTGTTCCCTCATATATTCTCCTAATCAACCTTATATTTATTACAAGAAATGCAATTGCTTCCATTGCCCTGCTCATAATGTCCCAGCTTACTCTGTCAAATGCTTTCTCTCCATCAAGACCCACCAACAACAGTGGTATTTTCTTACATTTTGCTTCCATCTGGATTATCAATGTTCTGTTAATGTTGTCAAATATTTGCCTCCCCTCCACAAAACCACACTGATCTGTATCTATCAGTTCTGGCATTACTTTTGCCATTCTTTTATCCATTATAGACATGAACACTTTATAATCAAGGTTTAGTATTGAAATGAGCCTGTATGAATCTTGATCTGATAGATTCTCACACTCTTTAGGTATTACAGCTACCACTGCTTTCTTCCAGGATGGTGGTACTTCTCCTCTTAAGATGCCATTAAACAAAACCTTCCAGATCTTTATCAGTTTTTTTCCTCCTAGCCTCCAAACTTCCACAGGAATACCATCTATTCCTGGGGACTTACCTGTAGATAGGCTATACATCACAATTTTTATCTCATCTCCTCCTATCATGTTAGTAATTGAGCCTCATATACCTCTAACCTTGGCATATCTAATTCTTCCATAAACATTTCCATTTGTATCTTTTCTTGATTTTCATATTTCTCTGCTTTATAGAGACTCTCAGTGAATTTCTAAAATGTTTCTAATACCGCTACAGGATCTCTTGTTACCTTCTTTGTTATAGACTCCCTAAGTTCAGCGACAGCCCTTTCTACTTTCTATTGCCTGAGTCATTGTGCTAAAAGTTTTTGTGCACTAGTGTTATTATCAAAAAAAAACAGTTGCTTAACAGCAATCTTTCTAAGCTCATGCATATTATCAAGGTAATCCCTTATTTTCTGCCCAGCATTCTGCAGTTCATCCTATTGTTGTTCTGTGAGATTCCCCCTATTCTGCTATACTTTAACATTTGTCAGTGCCTCTAAATAATCCTTGCTACTTCTTAACCATAGCTCACTTTCTTTTATTTGCATCCTATTTTTAAACTCCACCTTAATTTTATCCCACTCCCTAGCTATACTTTCAGAAGAAATCTCTATCCTCTCTAACAGTTCTGGAATAATTTCCACTACCCAGTGCTTTTTTTTGTAAGCAAAAAGGTGGTGGTATGCATATGTTGCATCATTTGGGTCAACCCCCCACCCTGCCCAGTCCCACCCACTGCCCCACCCTGTCCCGACCCACCCCCCAAATACTTCTTTTTTTCTGCAAATCCTCTTTCATGAAAAAATAAATAAAATCTTCTCTGTTAATAATCAATTGAAGTCACTTCTCACAGCAAATTATTAAGCATGATAGTGGACAGTAATCTTTAATTTTACCTGCAGTCCTGCATTATCCTTGTGCTGACAGGTCCACCTGACCCAGACAGTTATTTTGTTTTGAAGAGCTCCTGTTATATCCTTTATTCATGGGGTTCCAAATGAAATATCTCAATATTCAATATATCACATATGGGTTAACATTTGAAATTGACAAATCAAGTGTACATATACTGTGTTGCAAAAAATCCCACAGCTATATTTAGAAACAACCAAAATGAGGGCCTGGCCTGATGGCGAAAGGCCTGACAAGTTTCTGGACAAACGGTTAAGGCTTGCAGGCAACAGATATCTATAGGAGGGGTCAAGGTGACTGGCAAACAGGTTATGCTCACTGGGGAAATATGAATTAATGCAGAGTCCCATCACTTCTATGAGCAACTTTACTTAGAAGTCCTTTGCTTGATGATTGGGAGAGTAAAATGAATGGATTCTTTGACAAAGTGAACCCTCTTAAACTGTCATTAGAAAAGTGGAGTAGAGTTGTCTCTACAATTTCTCAAGGGGAGGTGTGCAAGGTAATAGATGGTATGCCTTGTGGTAAAGCCTGTGACCTGGATGGGGTAAATGTAGAGCTGTATAAAAGCCTTGTATCAAATTTTCCATGGGTTGTTGAATATTTTTAGATCTTTCAAGACTTGCAGGATGATTAACCTTCTCTTGTACATCTACCATAATAATGGTTATCCTAAACCCAGGAAGATTCCTTAGTGGTTACTGGTTGCAAACCATTGCCTGGTTTCTCTTATTAATGTGGAACTTTATATATATGTTAAAGTCCTAGCACAGCAGATTAAATCACTTCTGTACAAATTTATGTTTCCCACATAGGCTGGATCTGTACTAATTTGGAGAATTGAGGATCTCTTAAGGGCAGTGCTCCTTTACTTCAAGACTGCAAGGGATAGTTGAGCCTGCTATGGCAGTTTTAGTTGACTTTGAGAAGATTTTCAACTTGGTTAGATAGTTCTTTGAAGATAGCCTCCCAATCTGTGATTATCTTACAATGAAGCCCCCCTCCCCAAGTATATGTTTTAAGTAATGGTTTATTGTCTAGTCCCTTTAGTTTGTACAAGGGCACTTGCTAGGGTTGTCAGTTTTCTCATTCTTTTTTCTTTTGACTGTATAATCCCTAAATAGGTTCCTTCAGCAGACTAGGTCCATTTATGGGCAATCCATGTGTGGGATAGAGGTAAGGGCTGTACTTATGAATGATTGTTTAGTCCTTATGCAGAACCCAAGAAAGGACCTCACTGACATAGCTGGATGCCTGGATTACTGAAAAGCTTTGATTTAATTTCTGAGCAGTGTCTCAACAAAGCCAACACAGAAATATGTGTGGCCAACTCACAGACTGAGAATGAAGGATGAGGGTCAGGATTCCCCCTTTACATGGTCATGGGCTCATCTCAGATATTTAGTGTTATACTTTCATCATGTGAATTTTATGTCTGAAACATATTATAAAGAGGTTATGATTGGAGACCAGATCATAATCTTCAATGTTGTAATCATTTTTGTGAATTAGAGGAGTAATATTTTATTTATTTATTTAACATTTGTTTACCAGGAAATTCTGACTTGGAATGAAGCCATTTTTCAGCAGAGGCCCGGGAGAAAATGCTCCAGATGCATGTCTTTGAAATGTGGGAGGAAACCAGAACACCCAGAGGAAATCCACACAAGCGCAGAGAGGACATGCAGACTCCACACAGAAGGCACCCCAGCCAAGAATCAAACTGGAGAGCCTCTTGCTGTGAGGCAACAACATTACCGCTTCACCACTGTGCCATCCATTTTAAAAAATTATCCCTGGTTTTCAGCTTTTGTCCCCTCATTACTTGTTTTCTCCAGAATTCTTGATCAAAGAAATTAAAATGCATTTCCTATTTTTCATGCTAAGAATGGGCATCCTCAAGACTTTAGAGTACAGAGAAATGATTGCTTCTTCTTCTTTCGGCTTTTTCCCAGTTAGGGGTTGCCACAGCGGATCAGCTGTCTGCTCATGATTGGCAGTGGAGTTTTACGATGTCAGGTTGCCAGCCCAGAGCCCAACCTTCCCCAGAAGGCACACATATGCATGCATTCATGCCTAGGGCCAATTTAGAGTATCCAATCCACCTACAGCATGTCTTTGGGATGTAGGAGGAAACTGGAGCACCCAGAGGAAACCCATGCAACCACAGGGAGGACATGTAGACTCCACACAGAAGACACCCTAGCCAAAGATCAAACCAGAGAACCTCTTGCTGTGAGGTGGCAACACTAACCACTGCACCATCGTGGCTGCCCTAGGGGAAATGATTGTTTTTGCTTGTACAGAAGTCCCTGATGTCTGTATTCATTCTATAGTTGTCTGGGAAGTGGAGAACAGAGGGTAGAATGAGTGTAAGGAGTGGAAAGCACACATATTTGTCAGGAAAAAGTCACAATAATTCACACTGAGACAGGCATATAATTAATGGCACAAATGGCAATCTCAGATAAAAAGGTGGAGATATGTAAGATACAGTATGATTATTGAATGATCTGAAATGTGAAGAGCCTCAGTTACATGGAAAATTTTAAGCAGTATGCACCCAGTACTGCTTGCTCTCACTTAATTGTCAATTACTGAAGGCATCATGTCTCAGATAAGTACTACATAATATTATGCTTTACAGAATTTCCAAAATTGAAGACTATCAACTACAAGTTAATAACGAGCTATACATCCTACAAAAAAGTTATATAGTCCCATAAAACAATCAGTGCTTAAGCTGATGGAGTTTTAAAGAAAATTCCAAACGTTTTGCATATTTTCATTAAATTAAGTCTCTCTAATTCGTTCTTTGCTTTGAGTGCCAATGGCCGATCTTCATCCTCATAACAGCCGCAAATTAATGTATCTTGCAGGATCAAAATGTGTGAGAGTAGGGCCAACCAACTGTATGAAGAGAAGTGCGGAAACAGTTCTTCTAAGTAATGAGGCTCTCATTGGAGTAACAATTAGATTCACTTGCGAAAACCCATGTTCGCACTCACTTGAAACTGGAATATAACTAAGAGCATGCAATAGTGGCTGCAGTTTTTCGGCCTGCTTTTCGATGAGGTACTAACAGAATCTGTAAATTGCGTCTCTTTCTGATAAGTGTTGTTTTCTACAGAGTCCCCTAATTTCTTTTTCACCAAAGGTTAAATGATTATGTACATCGTTGGGCCATTGCTTTTGATCAAATATGCGTGCCTGTTGTGCAAATGTGGCATTGTCACAGTTAAGTAGCCTTCTAGACACTGATTCATGAAGATTTGTGTGAAACACAGTCGGATCAATTGGAGGATTATTTTTGCAATCTTTGCTGTGAAGCAACATACTGCTGAACTGGAGATTTTGCACAGCCATCTTTTAACAGTGACCTGGATTTGTTTGCCTTTCTTTGAAAACTTGAATGAGCATTTGTATCATTTCATTTGCTTTATACAAATCGATGTTACAATTCCAAGCTTAATTCTGGCAGTTCTTGAAGGGCGTCGCACATTAAGCCAACATCTAGCACAAACTCTGTTGACATGATTTTTCTTTGCAAACCCTCATACATACACCTATCCATTCGATCATGTGATGGACATTGTTTGGCTTCCTCAAAATGTTTAACTAGAACTTCGTACTTTTCCCAAACTATAGACACAATACAGTAACTTGATGCCACCCATCATGTGCTTAGAATTCAACCAATTTTTAGCATCTGAGTATCCAGCTCTTTTGCACACATCTCTAATTCTCTGTTATTTTTTGGTGAGGAATGGTATAGCACATATAGCACATACAGATTATCAAGGAGCGCCTTAAATCTGTTAATGCCAAAAACTTATTTGATTACATTCCCAACAGCGTTCCAGTCTGTGATTCACATAGTACCAAAAGATAACTGATGGAAACTTGTCTGTCATTAGCTTTTTAACAACACTTTTACATCCTAGCATAATGGCTGCACCATCACATGCAACACAAACCAAGTTACATTTTAATTAATCCTCTGTTATGCCATGAAATTTAAGGCATTCAAGCAAAGAATTAAAAATCCCTTCCACTGTTGTGTTTTCCAGTTCAGTTAAGTCCAAAAATAAATTTACTGCTGAGTTCACTCCACTGTCAGCAAGACAGGTACGAACATAAACAATAAGTGTCAATTTGTTGCTCAATATCGTTGACTAATCAATAATTAATGTTATTTTGCTACTGGATGTGACAATCTGTTTGGTAAGAATTGTTCTAATTTCATCTCTTATGTGATTAACGATGTTGATGCATGCATTACTAGAATGAAGTCCCATATCAAGTCCATTTAATTGTTGCAAATCAATTTCAGACTCAAATTTATGAAAGCTTTGGTTTTCTTTCACCACTTTATAGGCAGTACGAAAAATGTTCATCATGACAGGTTTTTCTTTTGCCTGGGCCTTCAAAACCATCTGTTACAGAATCTGTTTGATAGCTTCTTCAAGAAGCTTTGTGGCAACTTTGTGACTCTCAGATTCCTTGTGGTTGAATATTTTTTTCGCAGGGATGTTAACTGTTGGTGTCGACTTTCACCATAGGAAGTTATCAAGTCATTGGTCCATTCCTTTGCAATTTTGAGACTGTTCTTAGTCTCTACACCAAGACCCCCACACTACGGCAAGTTTTACATCCAAGTTTCTTATTGCGAATTGACAGCCAGCTGTACTTACTGCAGTAGTCATTGTTACCAGCAGCCTCATGAATGGCATTACTACATGAAGCAGAAGCAATACTTTGTAAGGATTCCACCTCCATAGCACCATCTGGCTCATCTGCAACATTACTGCTTGAAGCACAAGCAACATTTGGCGTAGGCACCATCCTCATAGCATCACTACAAACTTTTAGATTTGGATCATCCTCGTTCAGTCACAGTCATTTATTTATAAGGTGTCCTGTCCCAGAAAAGTAACTAGTAATTTTTGCCATCACTAAAGGGTAACAATGAAGAAGCTACTAAATGTAATCAGTGCTCTACCAAAATTGTACTGGTTGAGAGGTACAAGTCTTGAACCACACTATCATCATATAAAATGCAGCCTAATCAGGAACACTGCTGTACATGCAGAATAAGAAGTACTGACCTTCACAGTACAGGAGCTGTAAATATTAGGCACTCTATTCACAATTCACAATAGTATTATACAGCTGCTTACATAAATTATATTTATTTTGATGATTTATAATATTCCAAACATCTGTTTTAAAAGTTGGAACTCGGAACATTCATAATGGCACCTTTTTGCTGAAGAATCTAAAGAAACTGGGGATAAATTTAAGAAATAAGCTAGATAATGTTACAGTTGTATGCTGCTGTATTAAATTATCTACAGGCTACAGCCAACCCCCCCAAAGAAAGAATTACATTTCACAGATTTAAAAAATGTGACACAGTCATCTGGGCATCTGTCAAAAAAATCTTAATGGAGTAGGCAATAAGCATGTAAAACGTTTTATATTCAACTTTCTGCCCTACCGCCCTTCTACCATGTCCAAACTGACACTGTTAGCTGATAGGCGCAACTAATTTCTCACTTACTTTTATTCTCTCTATTAATACCTGTATCTCTTTACCTCTCTACTAAATTACTAATGACAAAATCACTTCTCTTTCCCTATCTTTACCATTTCAGAATTAATTTATATTATATGTTTATGGACTCTGTTACTTTCCTGTCATGCTGTAATACCAATTTTGTAGTTTGTACTTTATTTTAATTTCCAGGCCTAAATTTATAAAATGGCCCAAAAGAGTGTTCTACCCCAGTTAACAAACTGAAATAAATAAATAAATACAATATAATACAATACAATACAATACAATATGGGTAGATATCTAAATGTATAATGTAATTTCCATTAGTGATACATACATACCACAAAACACTAAACATTGTAAACCAGAACTGGGGATAGTCATCAACAGTCCCCCAAAACACCAACATCTAGTTAGGAAAACTTCTGGAACATTGCCATTGGACCAGATTACTTTAAATGTTGAGGACAGCCAACTGTCTCACCTTCACCTGTTATCTGGAATGCAAAAGCTATAACAAGGAATGATATATTAAGTTTGGAACAATGTTATGTTAATTTTAAGGCCCACATGTACATATGCAAGATTAGAGCTTATACGTTTCCTGCCATCTCAGTCACATTACAAGAAGAAGCTGTGACACAGACAAATCAGGAAATATGCAAGTTACTACATTATATTGAGGAGGAGGACACAATATTAATGCATACATATATTTCAAGCATGGGCATTAATGCCCTTCTAGCCTGCCAATATACTAAAACAGCTGTTTCCATAATAACTGTTCAGGCTGTTCTTAAAAATATCTTCATTAATGCTTGCTTTAATGTAAATTGGTGGTTTATTCTGTGTATCAGCTACTATCTCAGACAACCATTTAGTACACTTTTGATCACTCCAAACATTCCCAGAGGTGAATGCCTCTAAATGCCCTAAATACCTGAATAAGGTCATCTTAAATCTCTATATGAGACACTGTACAAGTTCAAATATTTTAGTCTTTCATAAGTGAGAGTGTGAGAATTAAAACAGTTGGAAGCCGTAGTCTAAATAATGTCTTAGGGTTACCCTGTCAGCACTGCAGACTACCACTTTAATCAGCTTTATGAGATTTCCACTAGCATCTGCTTAGCTGTTTATTACTCTGGTTCCTCATGGAAATGGCTTTTCAGACAGACTATTTTCATTAGAGAATAAATGCTTTCACAAAAATCATGCTGAGCCTATACAGTTGTGCATTATACATGGATGGATCAAGGGACTCTACACTGTAAAACGGTGCTCTGTCCTGAAAAGAAGAGATACAAAATGCCATACACCTACAAAGCAGAGGTGCAGTGAATGTCATCTCTGCTAATGCTAGTTGGATAGTTGCATGCGGTGTTGTCAACATGTACTGAAAAGCATCCTACTCAGCATGAATGGCACTTTCAGGTTCTGTCGTCACCTTACTCATCAGTATTGACACTACCACCTTTAACATGACCCCTGCTCAGTGACAGTGACAAACTCACTCTTCCTTAGGTGTAACACAATGGCCCTTAAACACACATAGTACTAATATCTGGTTAACCCTGCCAGGGAAAAAAAATAAAAGAAGTACTTGGGTGGCCATGCCAGTCAACAGCCACAAAAAACACACACACCACAGGAATCATCTGGTTCTGTTGAGCCTGCCAGTGTATTAAAAAAAGAAAATCAACAGTGCCATAAACACACGGGCTCCCTAGTATCTGGTTAAACCCTGCCAGGTTATACATAATAACATAGTAAAAAAAGTCAACGCCATGGCCCTTAAAAGTTTCACACATACAGTAGATTGATCCTGCCAGGCAAAAATAAAGTATCTGGTTGGCCCTGCCTATCAACAGCCCCCCAAAACACACAGACAGAGCACAGGAATCATCTGGACAGGGGATCTGTTGATGGTTCATTGACCCTGCCCTGTTGTCAGTCAGTGTATTAAAATAAGAAAATCAACAGTCCCCAAACACATTGGCTCCTTAGTATCTGGTTAAACCCTGCCAGGTTATACATAATAAAATATTTTAAAAAAGGTCAATGCCATGGCCCTTAAAAGTTTCACACACAGAGTAGGTTGATCCTGCCAGGTGAAAAATAAAGTATCTGGTTGGCCCTGCCTATCAACAGCTCCAAAAAACACACAGTCAGACAACAGGAATCATCTGGACAGTGGTTCCATTGACGGTTCATTGACCCTGTCCTGCTGCCAGTCAGTATATTAAAAATAAGAAAATCAACAGTCTCACACACACACACACACACACACACACACACACACACACACACACACACACACACACACACACACACACACACACACACACACACACACACACACACACACACACACACACACACACACTGCCTCTCTAGTATCTGGTTAAACCCTGCCAGCTTATAACACATAAATAAAAAAAAAAGTCAAGCCACGGCCCTTATGTTTCACAGAGTAGTATGCCAGGAAAAAATAAAGCATCTGGTTGACATTGGGCCATGGCCCTCTCAACAGCCCCAAAAAACACACAAATGTGATGACACACACACCATAGCTCTGTTTCTATTCTCGCTATCTCCTCGCAACTAAAGTGCGGGAAGAGAATATGACAGTAACAGGGCTAATCAGTAGCCCACATTAAGATTACATGACAGACTGCTGACTGCACAGTCCCACCAACTGCCACAGCCCACAATCCTATGACAGACATGTCATAGGTTCATAGGTTCATAGGTTTATACTAGGCTATCTGCCCTAAGGCATTTATAAGCCTAGCCCAAATTATTGTGGCTTACGCCACCCCTTATATGAAAAAATACTGTGCCCATTAGTTTGTTGTGCCTCTGTCCAGCAGTGACCCAGAGATGATTCCCGGGGTAAACCTACGATCTCCCATCCACAGGTCTAGATTTCTCTTGAACAGAGTCAGCGAGGTGCTCTGCCTCACATGGACCGGGATTTTATTCCACAGCATAGGGAGTCTCTGAGTGATAAATCTATCCCTCCAGCACGTCCTATTTATATCCGTGCTAAGGTTTAAGTCGCTTGCTCTAGTGGTTTTGGTGGATTTGGATTTTTGAGGTGGAGCATGTCCATTAATTCCGGGTTGGACATGGCCTTGTATGTCAGGCACATGTCACCTCTGAGCAGACGGTATGCGACTGAATAGAGCTGGAGTTTCTTCAATCTGGCAGCATATGACAGATTTTGGAGTCCCTTTATCCTTTTGGTGAGGAACTTTTGGGGTCTCTCCAATTGCTGCAGATGTCGGGTGAGATACATCCCGAATGGGGCATTGTACTCGATCATTGGTCTGATAAGTGAAGAGTACAGGGGAACAATGACCTCACTAGATCTGGATGTGAATCCCTTCATGATCAGGTGGGCAATGTAGAAGGTCTTTCTAACCACTTTAGCAATGTGAGTGTCAAAAGAAAGGCCACTGTCAACCTGGGTCCCCAGGTCCCTGATAACCTCTTCTGTGCTTAGTGGATTGCCACCTATATGGTAGCTTGGGGTTACCTTGTTTTTCCCGAAGGGTATGACTATACATTTTTGGCGTTTAACTTCAGGCCATGGCTCTGGCACCAGCTATCTGTTTCCGTGAGTCCCTTCTGAAGGATATCCGTGTCCGATGCACTTTCCACTATGGCCCAGTTTGCAGTCATCTGCAAACTTTGTCAGCCAAAGTCCTCCCATGTTGGCCTGTACTTCTGAGAAGTAGATGCCAAACAATAGGGGCCAAGGACCGAGCCCTGTGGGACACCACTTGTGACCGGCTTGGAGTCTGACACAGCGCCAGCAACTCTAACCCTGTGGGTTCTGTCCTTAAGCCAGTTTGCAACCCATCTTGTGACATATGGGTTTACATTTAAGCTGGTAAGTTTTTCTACAATACCCAAGTGGGGTATTGTGTCGAAAGCCTTTGCAAGGTCAAGGTAGGCTGTATGGACTGCCTTTCCCTCATCAATGGCCTTGGTGACTATTTCAAGAAGTCGACCAAGTTCAAAAGGCATGATCTTCCCTTGACAAAGCCAAACTGGGTCGGGTCCAATGTCTGCAAGTCCCCTATATCTTTGTTTATGAGCTCCATTATGATCCTCTCCATAGCTTTGCAGACTAGACTTGTTAAGCTTATGGGGCGGTAATTACCAGGGTCCGTGAGGCGCCACCTTTGTGGAGTGGGACCACAGTTGCCGTCACGCCACTCCTTGGGCACGTATCCTGTGGTAAGGCTGAGATTAAACAGCTGCCTTATGTGCGGGTTTAATTCCTCATTTAGCTCGTGTAGCACACAGCCGGGGACACCATCCGGTCCCATTGATGCTGTGTTTTTAGCTTTAGAGAGCAGCTTTCACCTGCGCATTTGAGATGTCCGGGAGGCTACACTCGGCTGGGATAGTTATCTCTCCTTTAGGGGAGAGGGGTGAAGTTTGCACTGAACCTGTCTGCCAGTATGTTGGCAATGTCTGTGGGTTCAGTGATTTTGTATCATTTTGGACTAATACTTAGCATATCTGTGAGTTTCCACCCAGGTTCCTAACATAGCTGAACAAGGCCTTATGATTGTCCTTTGAATCCATGGCAATTTTTCTCTCAAAATTGGCCTTAGTTGATTTTATGAGTGCTCGTATTTTTTTACTAATAATGATCAGGGGTGACTTCCCTTTTATGGATTTTGTTCTATCATGTAATAGCTTTATCCTCTTATTGTAAAGTTTGTTAATGGCTGGGGTCCACCAGACTGGACGTTTGCCCTTTGTGGAAAGAGTCTTGGTTTTATTTGGGATTGCCTGATCCATGCAGTCCTGGAGGTGTTCATAGAAGGCATTTGTAAGGGCTTCCGCAGCTTGGGTTGTGGTTTCCTCTGACTCAGGGGCCTTGAAGGATACCACACCAGTCTTGAGTAGTGTGAAGTTTGCTTTAGAGAAGTTCTTCACTATGGTCTTTTTTGTTTGGGGTGGGGGCGGGATTTCCAGTGAGATTAGTTTATGATCAGATCTCACCAATGAGGGATATACTTCCGGTGTGGAGCAATTTGTCCCCATGTTTGTGACAATGAGATCTAGTATATTTTCTCCTCTCGTGGGAACAGTGACTAGCTGTTCCATGGCATTTGAATTTATGAACTCCAGGAACCGTTGGGCTAGAAAGTTAGGGCTTGAGTAATGTTCCCAGTCTATATTTGGGTAGTTGAAGTCACCCAATATGATGGTGTTTGGAGATACATTTATACCCTCCAGTGTCTTCAGGAAGGCTGTGTGGGGTTCCTGAGTTTGAGAGGGTGGCCTGTAGCATGCTACAATTTGTAGAGCAGTTTTGCCTATTGTTAGTTGCACCTGGATGGTTTCCGAAGCTTCATGCGTTGCCACCAACCTGGAGGTGTGAGTATCCTTTATGAATATGGATACACCCTCCTTTTGTGGAGTGGTCCGGGTCTTGGGGGCGGAACGCATGATATGAGGTCAAACCTAATAGTGCCGGGGTGCTCTCAGGAGCCTTGAACCAGGTTTCAGTTACAGCACAGACATCGATGTTCTCCATACTGAGAAGGGCCTCGAGTGCGTGCATTTTGAGATTTAGACTTCTGGCATTGAGCAGCATTACCCTCAATTTCTTCCCATTTTGTTTTCTAGGGTGGTAGGTTTAGAATTTGAGCCTTGCCTAAAAAGGCACTATGGGGTGGCAAGAGCCTTAGCCAATATCCGGAATCCCAGGGTGACAGGTGCAAGCCGTCCCTTCGAGCAGCGTGGCTTGTCAAGCATGTCATCCCAGGCAGACAGACACTGGATCCCCTTTGAATGACACCAGACATTAAGCCAATTGTTAAAGCTGATCATCTTGTCTCTATATTGTGGCATCATTCTTGGTGAAGGAAGGATACTGCTCAGGGTTAGGGTCATACCTGCCTGGGCTACATAATCAGAGAGCTCCTCTATGTCTCTTTTCATGCAGTCCAGGGAGGTACGTCTCAGGTCGTTCACACCAGCATGGACAATGACTGTGTCATATTTGTACTTGCTGTGGAGTGACCAGTGCTTGTGTTATGTGGCGGATTCTAGCGCCCGATAGGCAGCTTACTGTGACCCTCTCCTTGTTCAGCCTGGTGAGTGGGACGTCAGTGTGTCTGACTATGGAGTCACCTATGACAAGTATGTTTGGTGTTGTATTTGGCCTTAAGGGCTGTGACTGCTTTGCACACTGCTTTTGTGGTTTATGTGTTGCTTGTGGGGTGTCTTGAGGTAGCAGTTGTTTGGGTGTCTGCTTTGGAGGCCTCTGCTGTTTAGGTAAATTTTTACTCAGAGCCTCCGAGTATGTCTTTGTGTGTTTATGTGTTTGATTCAGTGGAGTGGTAGCATTATGTGAGGCTGGTTTTGTGGTGTGTGTAGTTGCCTTCTCCTCCTGTCTGGTCTTGCCAGTCCTGAGTTGAGAGAGCTCAGCCTCCAGTTTGGCTAAATAGCTGCATCTCTCGCAAGTATTTGTGTTATGTGGGAGGAGGAGAGGGTTGTCTGTGTACATGAGGCAGTTATAACATTGCCTCAAGATTCCCAGATTCACCAGCTGGACCGGAGAGGAGACTTGGCCTGTTACCTGGACACATGTTGGAGGCAGCAAACTCTCTTGATAATGCAGATATGATGGTATCACACACTTAAATTTCAAACATGTTCATCAGGCAAGTTCAACAGTGAATGGAAGTTTAAATTCCATGTGTAAGTGGGCTCACTTTATCTGGTGCTACATACCGGCTCATATGAACTCAAAAAAAGCCCTGCCACTACCCATTGTTTAAATTCCTCTCCTTTCAACAGACAGTTGGGAAAGCACCAATGTCTCATTTTTATTTCATTACCTTGTGTTTTTATTTTAGTAAATTATTGGTGCATGATCTGAAATAGTTATTGGGTGGGTATCAAGAACTTTATTTAAATGCACGTGTTCCTATGAAATGTAAATTCTGTCTAGCTTAGCCCAGTTTTTATATCTTAGGGAATAATGTGTAAATTTACTCCGAACTCCTATTACTGAATTTTCATTTTCCATGCCAAATAGTTTCATAAATGTATTCAAATAGCTATACTCATTTGTTATATTTTCCCTTCTGGGCCCCCCAGACACATCTTTACTGCTGCAAATCAAATTCCAGTTCCCATCTATAAGTAATATTCCCTGCTGAAAACTGATTATTTCTCCCAGAATTTACTTAAGCTCCATTATAGCAGTTTTAGGTGGAATATAAATACATGCCAGTGTAATCCGTCTCCCTTGCCAGTAGCCCCTTATTACTATAAATCTGCCATTATTATCTTTTACATCTTCTTCTATCTGGGCGGCCACAGTGGTACAGTGGTTAGCATTGCCACTTCACAGCAAGAGGGTCTCCGGTTTGATCCTCAGTTGAGGTGCCTTCTGTGCGGAGTCTGCATGTCCTCCCTGTGGTCGTGTGGGTTTCCTCCAGGTGCTCCAGTTTCCTCCCACATCCCAAAGACATGCTGTAAGTGGATTGGACACTCTAATTTGACTCTAGGCATGAGTGCATTCATGTTTGTGCCTTCTGTGGAAGATTGGGTGCTGGGCTGGCAACTCAACACCATAAAAACTCTACTGCCAATCATGAGTGGACAAAGTGATCCACTGTGGCGACCCCTAACCGGAAAAAGCCGAAAGAAAAAATATATATCTTCTTCTATCTCTATTGGAGTTCCTCTTCCAATTAATATAAGTACTCTTCTTTTCTTTTGTCCTAGGTATTCCACTGAGTAACCATCCTGAAAACCTTTCTTTATCAAATTCACAAGTTCAGTTCTTTCTAAGTGTGTCTCCTGTAACATAGCTATTTGCACTCTACATTTTTAATGTAGTTCACTACTCTTTCTTGTTTGTATTTATCTGTGAGGTCATTTACAATTAAAGACATTAAATAAAGCATCATTGTATTAAAAGAGTTATTATTCTCACCTTTTATGTATAATGCCTTTTTTGTTAAATGTCTAGTTCCAGCTTTTGTGTAACATGCATACACTGTTTGGCAGGTTGAATGTTCATACAGTTATTTCTTGTCATATACATTTGAGCCTATGTCACATCATATAAAACCCCTTAAACAAAAAGAAAAACACCCCCCCAATATCCCCTAAAACCTATTAACTCAGTACTAACACTTAAAACTATGTATACCTTCAAATATTGAAGTTT
The DNA here is from genome assembly GCF_019279795.1 of Protopterus annectens. Classification (NCBI taxonomy): domain Eukaryota; kingdom Metazoa; phylum Chordata; order Ceratodontiformes; family Protopteridae; genus Protopterus; species Protopterus annectens. The sequence goes on along the minus strand of NC_056741.1, from coordinate 544,948,020 downwards.
TACACTCCTAACAGGAACAAAAGTCCCAAACTGACAGCCACACTCACAGACTCGATTTAACCTAAAATAAAGGTCATCCATGCTAAGATGCATGGTACAGCCTAGGCTTCTACTGAGTGCTGGTTGGTTTTCTCTTATCTTTATAGCTCTCCCAGCTGGGAAAACCCCTGAATGTTTTCAGAGAACATTAACTACCTTGGGAAAGCCCCTGAATGCTTTCAGAGAAAATTATCTACTTTGGGAAAAACCCTGAATGCTTTCAGAGAACATTATCTCATAGACAATTTATCTTTTCTTTTTTCCACCTCAGCCACTCACTCTCCACCAGACTGTAGCCAGTTTCTCTTTATCAGACTGTTTCCATGGAGATATGAGAACCAGGCAGCCAGTTTCACTTTGTCAGATTGTTTCCATGGAACCAAGAAGACCAGCTGCAGAATTGTCATTGAGCATACATGCACTTGCTAGAACAAAAGACTCATAATATTCAATGTCCTTTTTCATTTACTTGATCTTTCTTAAAACGTGTTTCTAAATCAGCCTAAAGTCTTTAATCTATTCATTTCCCCATGCAAGAATGAGAAAAAGCACATTCATTTTTCTTGTATCATGCTTTTTAACCAGGTTTTTTTAATATACAGTGCTACATTTCTTAAAACTGAATACGGAGAGAGAGAGAGACAGAAGGCATCACCTGTTTAGAATCCCCATTACACTTAAAAATAAATGAAAAAACTTTACTTTATAGCATGTAAAGAAAACCACATGCCACAAAATTGGTACTATTTAAGAAAATAAAATTTTTACTTACAGTTAACCTTTTCCATCCTCTTCCCTTCCCCAAAGCACCTTTCTGAACAGTAATGATATGAAGTAGGGCATATGCCTTAAAGTCCCCCACAAGTCCAATAAATTCTGAAAAAGTCCCATATTTCCAGATTTTCTTCGTCTGTCATATTTCACAAATATTATTATTGCATTGTAATCTCACAGTAAATTGCAGGTTTTAGTACTGTTCATCTCCAAAATCCTGTCTCTGCTTCATTTCCAATGTACTCTCGATTCTTCTAATCAACTCTCATGCTTTCTTCCTTCTGTCCAACATTTCCATTGAAAATTTTGAAAAGGTTTCACAGGCACAGTCCCTCTGTAGTCTTTATTACCAGAACAGCAAAAAACAGAATCTCCTTCAGTTTCACAGCTTACTTTTTGTTGGACAAACTTCTGTATTTCTTCCTTAGCATGTACTTCATCAAAAAATGTTTTTGTCCCTCCTGGGAGAAATACCTTGAAAACAGTTGGGTACAGCAGTTTGAATCTCACACCTGCAGCTCGACATTCCCTGAATAGTGGAATAAATTTGCTCCTCTTCTGTCTAGTGTATGAGTAATAATTCTCCATAAACACTCTGCTGTTTCCCACTTTTAGTACCTTGTCCTTCTGGGATAGTTTTGCCAGAATCAACTCATTCTTCTGGTAGGATTACGTCTTTACTATTAAATGTCTGTGTTGCTTTCTTATAGACAGTATTGGAGCACAAACACAATGTGTCCTTTCAACTAACACCTCCTGCTGTGGAATACCAGTCCAGTTGCTTATTTGTGGTTTCATAAAATTAATGCAGTCTGTTCCTTCCAGCTTCTCTAGTATAGCTGAAAATCTCAGGTTTTCCCTATGTGCTCAGTCCTCTAATTCCATTATTTTTGAAACATCTCTTCCTGAGCAGTGTCATATTCAGCCAACCTTTTCTTTATTTCAACCTCTGATTTTTGCAGCTTTATCATCTCATCTAAATATCTGTTTAAAGCTTCTTCCAATTTTTCCAGCCTGTTGCTGTTTGTGTAGATATACTCCATCAGTGTTTTGTTTATTTTAACCAGGTCTGTAAGCAGTTGTCTTATATCTTCCTGTAGGTTACTAAAAGTCATGTCTGAAGGATGCATTGCATTGTTTTTTGTTGAACAGCTGCATAACTTTCCTGTGTCAGTGTTTCTTCCTCACTTTTTGTAGCTGATTTTTTTTCCAGGTCTTCTGTATTTATTTATTCCTGGTATCCAGGCAGTGCACCTACTAGCTAGTTACTGAAATTTACCCATAAACACAAGTCTACTGGCTTTCTCTGCTGAATTTCTGTTTTCTCACTGGAAGAGGTAAAAATAAGCTGTTACTCAATGTGCAGCCATTCTGTAAGTCCCATTGATAAAAATATCTTTAGTGAAAAAAAGAATGTCAATAGTGGTACTGTAGTTTGGTATGAAGCCATGCTGCCTGTCTGAAAGGCTATCATACTGAGTAACACACTGATATGATTGTATGTAAGTTCTTCTAGTGCTTTGGGCAGTGAGACCATGGAGGTGATGGACAGCACTCTTCAGGTGATCTTCTGTTGTGTACCTTGGGAGAGATAGAGTGGCATGCTTAAACAAATTTGGTTTTCAGTGTAGGAAGGGAGTTGATGTGTGTTAGTAGGACATCTAGAAATTGTCTATCACATTTGAGAAATAGAGGGTGAATAGTGCAGATTCTTCTAACTTTATTTTCTGGAATGTTGTTGAGCATGTATTTTTAAATGTTTGTTATTGACTGAAAGCGGAAATATGGGTAGTCTAGGTAGGAAAATATTGGTTGTGGTGGAGGTGTTTGCCGAAATGATGGAATGGGATTATGGGGATGGGCTACAAATTTTATGCTCCACTCCTTTACTATATCAGTGGGCAAGATTTTTTGGTATTCATTGTTTGGTTGGCCTAATAGAGTTATTGTCTATACTTACAATAGCCAGCCTTTACATTGTTAGTGCTGATACTTGTGGGGTTTTCTCCTGATTTTTTTTAATAGTGATTGTATTTGCTATTATTTTTGGGGTCCTTTCTCCAGTCTCCCCAGGCTTGATCCATGGACTTGACAGATGGAGGTGTTATCCAAAACACTTTGTGTGCTTTAAATATTGTAGTCTGTGGGTGGTGCAGTTTATTTAGAATGGAAATCAGGAAGTTCAGGAATAGTATGAGACACTTGTCACAGCATGTAGAGACATAAAGTGGCATCTGGCTTACTGGAATGTGAGCGTTCTACAATAGGCCTACTTATTAAATAACTCAAAGGAGTTTTGTTTCTTTTTAAATTCTACTCAGAGATTACTGGGTTATAATTACATATAGATCTAGGTGGTGTATATACAGTAGCACATTTTTCTGAGAAATTGGTTGATATTTTCCAAATAGTGACAGTTTGTTGAAAGGGAAGGGAAGTATAGTTCTTGAGTGAATCACAAGTTATATTTCTGAATATGGAGATTATAAATACTTTTAGGGGTCCAGTGAAGTCTAGGTTTAAATCTCTCATTATAGCAATTTTTTGCTTGGTGTGGTATAATACTTTATCAAGCATAGTTTCAAGAATCAAAATGGAAAATTGTAGGAGAATATATATATTACAGCAGTAAAGATTTTAGTGTGCACAGATACTGTTATTTGGATGAGGCACCAGTTGGGGCTAGTATCAAGTATGAAGCTGCTACTTGGAAAGAAGATAGTGTTTAATGTTCTCTCCTTGTTCACTAACTTGACCGACCTAACTCTGTCTCTAAGTCCTAGCCTGTTATCTGTTAAGATAACTGATCGTAACTGAGATAACTATATCAATAACCCCTGTGGTCCCCGCAGTAGAGCTACTCGCGTATCACCTCCTCGTTCCTCTTTTCGGAAGCTCACTACTGAAGCTCCCCCCCCCCACCTCAATCCAAACACAGAATATCACCTGCATCATCTCTGTGAATTCCCTGGAACTTGCCTGCTTGACTGAACTATAGAACTCCTGAAGACTGCCCTAAAAGATTACTGCTTGAATTTCCTCTCTTCGGAAGCTCACCACTGAAGCTCCCTCCCCACCTCAATCCAAACACAGAATATCACCTGCATCACCTCTGTGAATTCCCTGGAACTTGCTGCCTGACTGAACTATAGAACTCCTGAAGACTGCCCTAAAAGATTACTGCTTGAATTTCCTGTCTTCAGAAGCTCACCACTGAAGCTCCCTCCCCACCTCAATCCAAACACAGAATATCACCTGCATCACCTCTGTGAATTCCCTGGAACTTGCCTGCTTGACTGAACTATAGAACTCCTGAAGACTGCCCTAAAAGATTACTGCTTGAATGTAGGTAGCATCAAACCATCTATTGTGTCTATACTACCTACTTAGTAACTCATTTACTTTTGTCTGATCTCCCTTGTAGGTGATTCAGCAGTGTACCGTGAACCACACGTGGACCCCTCTCCCCCCCAGACACCTCAGTCCCACATACTTTCTCTGTGAATGTTGTATGTGACCTGCTCACCTGGCTACCTGCTTTCTCCCTTCCCACCACCAGGTGGCAGCACCTACTACCCAACCACTGGTGCATATCTATGTTACCTGGCTTCACTCCTATTAAACTGACTAACTCACTTAAGAGCCTGTATTTCTTGTTTTTCTTCTCTGTACAGCAATCTGTCTTTTTTCTCCCCCTGAACAACACAAACTAACCCACTTCAAACAGCTCTTTCACCCATACAAAGAGCTTGTCCCTATCTGGTTCTATACCAACTATAACTGCTTACCTTTCTATACCAACAGCAGTTGCTGATACTTTTTTGCTGTTGATTTCTCCTCTCTTATTCTTCCCTGCTCCGTTTGCCCTGCAGGCTCACTCTGCTCCCCTACCCTACCCCCAATTCCCACCCACCCCCACTACCTCTAGATTTATACCCATATAGCCACACCTACTTCCTCCACACCTACCAAACTCCATCCCTTTCTCTTCCTATCCCCTCCTCTATTCATATCACACCCACATCACCATTCCTCCACCTCCTTACTCAACTCCTACATTGCTTATTAAAACCCCAACATGTTTGTAAAATATCCATCCCTTTCAGTCCAACTACTACTCCTTCTGAACCTTACCTTCATCTACCATCTCACCCAGCCTTATCTCTTCAACCACACCCAGCTACTACACACAACCTACCCTCTCCACACATCACACACCTATTATACCAGCTCCATCTCTCCTGAACGTTATCCCACTAACCACATCCTATGGTTTCATTACAAACCAATCCCTTCTCATAAAACCTCTACACACATTCACCACCCCATATCCTCCACTAATCTATTAACTCACACTTCTCAACTAAAACAATTCAAATACCTCTGCTACTTAACACAACTCCTAATTTCCATACTGTTATCTGGTGATATACACCCCAATCCAGGCCCAAACCACCCCTCCTCAATATCTAAATCCATCGTATTTGCATCTCTTAATGCACAAAGCATAGCTAACAAAATTCCAAATCTACATGCCTGGCTATTTCACAACAAACCAGACATCCTAGCCATTTCTGAAACCTGGCTAAAACCACATATAAAAGATTCAGAGATAGTACCACCTAACTACTCTATCATCAGATCAGATAGAACCCATAAAAAGGGTGGTGGAGTAGCTCTACTCTACTCATCCTCCCTATGCATAACACCCTATGATAAAGCCATTCCCCAGTTTCACAATGCAGAACTAATACTGGCTCATCTCCAGCTAAATAAACACAAATATATATATACATTGCCTCTCTCTACATTCCCCCAGGAGACAATATCCCAATACTCGAATAAATCCTCTCCTGGCTTTCAGCTAACATTAATAATGAAACTATAATCATGGGAGATACCAATATTAACTGGTCCTCCATTCAATCACCCTCTCACTCCCTTAACATCAACCTATACAACTACTCTCAACTCATCAACTCCATAACTAGACCATGCAAAGACTTCACCAGTGGCAACATCCTAGACTGGATTCTTGTCTCCCACCATCACTACTACCCAGATAGTGGAACCATACCTGACTCCCTCAGCGACCACCTTCCTATCTTCACTAGACGTCTTCCTTCTCCCTTACAAGTCACTCATAATTATATCACTACCCGATGCCATAGAAACTTTAACCCAGAAGCTTTCTCTGACGCCCTATAATCACTTAATTGGTACTCCTTAAAAACTCTACCCCTTGAAAATGCAATCACTCACTTTAATACTACCTTCCTAAACCTTCTAGATTCTCATGCTCCATTAAAAACCAAAAGAATAAAAAGGCAATCCACCCCCTGGTTAACTATAAACACCCTAACCACCATGCGACTTAGAGACAAAGTCTGGATACAATATCAAAATAACAAATCTACATCTTCCCTCAATGAATACAAAACTCTTCGTAACTCAGTTAAAAAACTTATCTCTGCAGACCGTCGTAACTACTTCACCCGACTTCAAAGCAACCTCAAAACCAACCCTCAAAAGTTCTGGAGAGGTATAACTACCCTCTTAAAACCCGGGAACACAGAAAACCCAATCCCTTGCCCAAATATAGATGACACTGATCTTGCTACCCAATTCAATTCTTTCTTCATAGACTCTATTTCTAAACTTACCTCCTCTTTTTCAAATAACAATCCTTCTCCTACCTCCACTTCCCCTCAGGCTTCTCCCCATCCAACTTCTCCCACTTCTCCTCTTGGTTCTCCCCCTCCAACTTCTCCCACTTCTCCTCAGGCTTCTCCACCTCCATCTTCTCCCATTTCTCCTCCCCCAACTTCACCCACTCATCCCCCTCCCCCACCATTCTTCATCAAACCCATTCCTACATCCACCATAAAAAACTCCTGCAGAAACTAAAACCATGCACCAATGCCCCTGATAACATTCCCTCATACTACCTCAGCATAGCTGCTGAAGCCATTGCCCTCCATATCAGTATCCTAATTAACTGCTTGATCCAAGAAAGTATTGTTCCTCAAATCTGGAAAAAAGCCTACATCATTCCACTGCATAAAGGTGGAACCAATACTAATATTACCAACTTCCGTCCCATCGCCATCCTTTTGCCCATTTCAAAAGTCCTAGAGAAATGTATCCATATTCAACTCCTTCCCCATTTCCTGGACAACAATCTACTAACTCCTACACAGCACAGATTCAGACCCCATCATAGTACTATGACTGCCCTCCTATCCTTCCTTGAAACTGTGAATAAAGCTAGAGATTCTGGCCTCACTGTATCTACCATCCTACTCGATCTCTCTAAAGCCTTCGACACTATCTCTCATAACCTACTTCTTACTGAGCTATCTAACCTAAACCTTTCTCCCTCTTCCCTCTGTTGGTTTACTAGCTATCTCTCCAATAGGCAACAAGCCATCAAGTGGAAAAAAGCCACCTCCTCCTTCCTCAATACCCCCACAGGTGTCCCACAAGGTTCTATTTTGGGCCCCCTCCTCTTCAATATTTTCATTAATGACTTTTTCCGCTCTATCCCCCTTGCAAACATTATTCAATATGCAGATGACTCCACAATCATCTGTGCTGCCTTATGCATCCCAACTCTTTTAAAACTTACTCAAGATGCCATCTCCACCACAGAACAATGGATGAAAGACAACCATTTTGCACTCAATGCTGCTAAAACTAAACTTATGATATTTACCCCCTCCAAAACTAATAACCTTGATAAAAATTTATTCTCCATCACCAGCCAAAATAATACATCTCTTGAGCTGGTATTTGAAGCCAAACTACTAGGGGTCCAAATTGACGACAAGCTCAAATTAAACTCCCATCTACTACTAAATATAAAAAAAACATCAAAAACTAGGCATGCTCTACTGTCACAATCGGTTCCTCACCTCAACTGCCAAAATTATTCTCTCTACCACATTTCTCCGTTCCTCCCTTCTCTATGGTGCCCCTCTTCTAGCAAACCTACAATCTTCTCTGAAAACCAAACTGTCCTCTTGTTACAATAAAATAGCCAGATTCGCCACCAGTAACAAATCATCTACCCATCACTGTGAACCTCTCCACAAACTCAACTGGCTAGAGCTTCCCAACTACCTCTCCTACACTCAGCTCAGCTATGCACATAAACTCATTTTCTAGCCATCCCTCTGTCCCTCTCTCTCAACTACCTTTAAAATGCATCAAACACAAAGACTTCTAAGATCTAACAATCAAAACCTCATAGAAATTTATATTCCCCTACACCCTCCAGGACAAAACCTCCTGTCCTTTTCACTAGCACGTCTATGGAACTCCCTTCCCCCTACCATTCGTACAACTGCTAGCCTCCCATACTTTAAAAAATCACTACACTCCCATCTAACATCCTCATGGGAATGCTCCTGTTCACGTCCCTCATAACCTACTCTCTACTCCCAACACTTTTTCCTCTTTCCTTTTCCCAGCTAGCAAATTCATGCTTGCTTCTAGCATACAACTCCTTATTTGTACCTAGCAATTTTTAGTGAAAAACTAAAAAAAAAAAAAATATATATATATATATATATATACACTGCTCTTTTAGTATTTTTGCCTGATTTATTTGTTTGATACTTTTTGATCTAACTTTTAACCAGAAATTCTAGAATGCTTTTCTCTATAATCCTCATGTAAACTATGTGTGGAACATAATCTTTGTATAATCTGTAAATGGAACATAATCTCTGTATAATCTGTATGTGGAGCTTTTCTCCCCAGGACTCCATTGAAAACGGGTTCTTTAGGCCCAATGGACTATCCTGGTTAAACAACTGAAATAAATAAATAGTATAGTTATTTGTCATAATGGAAGGTAAACTTGACTCATTTTAACCAAGATTCTGTTATTGCAAGTAATATAACATCATTCTAGCTGAGTCTTTTTATTATTTATACTGTAAATATTCATAGTATCTAGTCTGAGATGAAAGCAATCTGGATGTAGCTCTATCCAGAGATAGTAACATGCCTCTCAACATCTTAGCACAACAAATCTGGACGAAGCTAAAAAACAATGGGGGGGGGTGGCAATGGCCCAAAAATTGGGACACGTTTTAAACATTGCTCTTATAAGCTTAGAAATTTGCTGTAATAAAAGGTTTTGAATTATCATGCATTTTCTGATGGGTATGAAGTCTGAAACTCAAATGGCTGTCATTTTCATTGTATTTATTGTATTTGCCAGAAAAATTACACATTTTATGATCAACAGGCAAAAATGTGAGGTAAAAAATCTGGACATTCTGTGAAAATCTGGATGGTTGAGTGGTATGGCTAGTAAGATTAAAATGGTTAGTGATTTGGGGTATCTTTTTTTATTTATTATAATTTGAGGTATCCTTATTGTATGCGGTGATGGTCTGAGATGGTGGATGGGATGGTAGTAGTGTGGTAGCTATCACACTGTCTCTATTGATGTGGACTTGGACAAGTTTGGCATGATGTAACCACTATGGTGGTGTGATATGTAGTTTAGTATCATTTTGTGTTAGGAAAGAAATTGCTAATTGTTGTTAATTGCGGCATTTTGTTAATTATTTCAAAATATTTGCATCATGGATAGATAAAACTATGTAATTTCCATTTAGTTTGGACACTATGAATAGGTAGGATTAGATAGCTGTTCTTGTAATTATATAGTAAAACTAATAGAAGAAAGTGGGTTAGTATAAGTTTAAAAGGGGGCATCTTAAGAGTTGATTGTGGTAGAGAAGTACAAGTATAGTGTACTCTGGGGTGGTTGGGTAATTGGGGTGGAAGGTGCCTAGTGGGAAGCATGGGATTCACTACAGGTGCTCAAGTACAAAGTACTTGAAAACCACTGTCTCAAAGTTAGGGACTCAAGCACCTATAGGTCAACTTGGCTGCTTCTCAGATTCGAATACGAATTCAGGCAAGCAGCTTGGGGGTAGGAGGGGATTTAGGATTAGGGAGCAATAGGGGCATTTAGGGTTAGAGAGCAGAAAAGGAGTTTTAGGGTAAGGGAACAGGAGGGGAGTTTTATCTTTTGGGAGCAATCTGAGGAGCTATGTTGGGGGGGTTGGAGTTTTTGATTTAGTGAGGGGGAAGGAGTGGCTGTTTCACTCTCAGTTCGATACTTAGTGATTGCACCTCTGAGGGTAAATCACTAAAAGTCTTTTGGCTTTTCCCGGTTAGGGGTCGCCACAGTGGAACTCCGGTCTGCTCATGACTGGCAGTGGATTTTTACGGTGCCGCGTTGCCAGCACGATGCCCATCCTTCAACAAAGGTATGCCCATTCATGCTCGCACCTACCTGCATGTCTTATGCGTAACTCAACCGCAGGGAGGACATGCAGACTCCACACAGAAGGCACTCCAGCCAAGAATAGAACAGGAGAACCTCTTGCTGGGAGGCGACAATGCTAACCGCTGCACCACGAAGGCTCTGAGGGTAAATCACTAATATACCAAAAATTAGTTATGTAGTCACTTGGGACTCTGTTGTTCAACATATTTGTTAACCAATTACAGAATAACTATGAATACCTAAATGTCATTCAGTACACTGATAATGCTGCATTGCTTTCAGTTGAAGAAACTGTTGCAAGTGTCCAGGATCTACTATTTTCTGACTTACAGACACTAGAATTGTGTCTGGATTTTAAAACTCAGCCTTGACACATTTCAAATAAAATGTGTTACTTTGCTGCAAAAACATTGAAATTACGACATAAATTGTGTCTAGCATAAATGGCAAAAGCAGGTCAGCTATTCTTTTCATTGACCAACTCAAATACCAAGATGTAACTCTTGGTAACTGCTTGCAATCTAAAATATTCGGATCCATTGTTACCAAAAAACAAAACAATCCCTATCTTGAGCTGCTTATAAAGACTCTGACCATTGCATACAAGTGCCTCCCACAAAATATTAGCAAATGCACACTTCTCCTTCTAAAGTTATTTCATTGTTCTGTACTTAAACCTAAATATTTTTAAAAACCTGCAAGCTAGAACAACCCTGTAGCAGTGCAGACATATTTTGAGCAAACACTAAATAAAGCACCAACACAAATAACTCTAATACTAGCTTTACCCTCAAAACAGTTTCCACCACTTCAATCAAAAGCATGCTCTCCAAACTAAAAACCTCATCAACAGCAGCCGACCTACTCCCCAGCTATTTCTTGAAACTTACAGCAGATGCTATTGCTATCCCAGTCTCCACTCTCATAAACAGATCAATTGTTGAAAACTATGTGCCCAAACTCTGGAAAATATCCTATGTTACACCCATACATAAAGGCGGGACCTCCACTAAACTTAATAACTACAGACCCATTGCTTTACTCTCCCCCCTGACCAAAATCCTAGAAAAATGCATCCATACCCAGATGCTAGACTATCTCCTAGACTGCAACATCCTGTCACCTACTCAGCATGGTTTCAGACCTGCCCATAGTACCACTACAGCTCTCCTCTGCTTCACAGACACAGTAAACCGTCTCAAAAATGAAGGCCTGCAAGTGTCAACTCTTTTTTTGGATATGTCCACAGCGTCTGTGCTGTGACAGAAACCTGGTTCAAGGCTCCTGAGAGCACCCCAGCGCTATCAGGTTTTACCTCATATCATGCGTTCTGGCCCCAAAATACGGACAATACCAAGAAAGGAGGGGGGGTATCCATATTCATCAAGGACACCCACACCTCAAGACTGGTGGCAACGCACGATGCATCGGAGACCATCCAGGTGCAATTAACCATAGGCAAGACTGCTCTGCAAATTGTAGCATGTTACAGGCCACCCTCACAAACTCAGGAACCTCACATGGCCTTCCTGAAAACACTAGAGGGGATAAATGTATCACCAAACACCATCATACTAGGTGATTTCAATTACCCTAATATAGACTGGGAACACTACTCAAGCCCAAACACCCTAGCCCAAAAGTTCCTGGAATTCATAAACTCAAATGCCATGGAACAACTAGTCACCATCCCCACAAGAGGAGATAACATACTTGATCTCATCATCACGAACATGGGAGCACAATGTTCAACACGGAGGTGTACCCCTCACTGGTGAGATCAGACCACAAACTAATCTCGCTGGAGGTCCTCATCCCACCCCACCTGAAATAAAAAGACCACAGTAAAGAACTTCTCAAAAGCCGACTTCACAATTCTAAAGACTAGTGTGGTCTCCTTTAAGGCCCCGAGCCGCGGAAAACAGTACTCAAGCCGCTGAATCACTTACAAATGCCTTCTACCAGCACCTGCAGGACTGCATGGATAAGGCAATCCCAAGCAAAACAAAGACTCTTTGTACCAAAGGCAAGCATCCAGTCTGGTGGACCCCAGCCATAAACAAACTCTACAACAAAGGAGGAAGCTACTACAAGATAGAGCAAAATCCTTAAAAGGTAAGACACCCTTTCACCCAATAACTAAACAACTAAGAGTTCTCATAACATCATCCAAAGCAAATTTCGAGAGAAAAATAGCTAAAGACTCAAAAGACAATCATAAGGCCTTCTTTAGCTATGTTAGAAACCTGGGAGGAAACTCCCAGATATGCTCAGAGCTAGTTCAAAATGATGTGAAGATTACTGATCCTACAGACATTGCCAACATACTGGCTGACAGGTTCAGTGCAAACTTCTCCCCCCCCTCCCCCCAAAAGGAGGGATATCTATACCAAACGATTGCAGCCCCCCAAACATCTCCAGCGCCCAAGTGAGAACTGCTCTCTCCAAAGCAAAAAACACAGCATCCATGGGACCTGATGGTGTCTCCGGCTGTGTGCTCCATGAACTCAATGAGGAATTAAACCCACAGCTAGGACAGCTGTTTAATCAAAGTCTTACCTCTGGATACGTACCCAGGGAGTGGCGCACTGCAACTGTGGTACCACTTCACAAAGGCGGTGCCTCCACCGACCCTGGAAATTACCGGCCCATTAGCTTGACAAGCCTTATCTGCAAAGCCATGGAGAGGATCATAATGGACCTCATAAATAAAGACATAGGGAATTTGCAGACTTTGGATCCAACCCTGTTTGGCTTTGTCAAAGGCAGATCATGCCTTTTAAACTTGGTTGACTTTTGAAACAGTCACCAAAGCCATTGATGAGGGAAAGGCAGTCCATACAGCCTACCTCGATCTGGCTAAGGCCTTCGATACAATACCCCACTCGGGTATCATTGAAAAACTCATCAGCTTAAATGTCAACCCATACATCACAAGATGGGTTGCAAACTGGCTGAGTGACAGAACCCACAGGGTCAGAGTTGCTGGCGCCATGTCAGACTCAAAGCCTGTCACAAGTGGTGTCCCACAGGGCTCAGTCCTGGGCCCACTCTTGTTTGGCATCTACTTTTCCGAAGTACAAGCAAACACAGGAGGGTTATGGCTGACAAAGTTTGCAGATGACTGCAAACTGGGCGCCATAGTAGAAAACACATCTGACACAGATATCCTTCAGAAGGGTCTCACAGAAACGGATAACTGGTGCCAGAGCCACGGCCTAAAGTTAAATGCCAAAAATGCATAGTCATACCCTTCGGGAAAAACAAGGTTACCCCTAGCTACCAAATAGGTGGCAATCCACTGAGCACAGAAGAAGTTATCAGGGACCTGGGGACCCAGGTTGATAGTAGTCTGTCATTCGACACCCATGTAGCTAAAGTAGTTAGGAAGACCTTCTACATTGCCCACCTTATCATGAAGGGATTCTCATCTAGATCAAGGGAGGTCATAGTCTCCCTTTACTCATCACTCATCAGACCAATGATTGAGTACAATGCCCCATTCGGAATGTATCTGACCCGACACTTGCAGCAGCTGGAGAGGCCACAAAAGTTCCTCACCAAAAGGATAAAGGGTCTCAAAATCTGTCCTATGCTGCCCGACTGAAAGAACTCCAGCTCTATTCAGTCGCTTACCGCTGCTCAGAGGTGACCTTTGCCTAACATACAAGGCCATGTCAAACCCAGATTTGATGAATATGCTTCACCTCAAAAATCTAGATCCATCAGAGCCACAAGGGCGGGAGACTTAAACCTTGACACGGCTATTAATAGGACGTGCTGGAGGGATAGATTCATCACCCAAAGACTCCCTATGCTGTGGAACAAAATCCCAGTACATGTGAGGCAGAGCACCTCGCTGGCCTTGTTCAAGAGAAATCTTGACCAATGGATGGGAGATCGCAGATATACCCCAGGGATTACCTCAGTGTCACTGCTCGACAGAGGCACAGCAAAATAATGGGTATAGTTCCCCATACTAAAGGGGTGGCGTAAGCCACAAAACGATGGGCTAGGCTTGTAAATGCCCTCGGGCAGATAGCCTAGTATGAACCTATGAACCTATGAACCTATTTGACACAGTCTCACACCAAATCCTGCTAAACAAACTAAACCAATATCATCTATCTAATTCCACTCTTACCTGGTTCCAAAGCTACTTAACTGACAGGTACCAAGCTGTGAAATGGGAAAATTCTCTCTCTCCTCAGCTGCCCATAACTATAGGAGTCCCACAGGGTTCTATCTTAGGACCACTACTATTCACAGTCTTCACAAATGACCTCCACACCTCCACACAGCATGCATCTATAATTCAGTATGCAGATGACACTACCTTAATCTGTGCTGCACAAAACATTCCCACCCTCCTGCAAACAACTCAACTAGCATTCTCTGACATAGAAAACTACCTTACCAAAGCCCAACTTATCCTCAATCCAAAGAAAACTCAGCTTATGATTATAACCAGTTCTAACAAAAACACTAACAGTCAATTCACTATCTACTCCACAAATGCTACTCCAATTGCTCCAGTGCCACAGGCTAAGCTATTGGGAATAACCATAGACTCCCACCTAAAATTTGATAGTCATCTGAACTTAACTATTAAAAAAGTACATCCCAAACTGGGGTCACTCTACCGTATCAAACCATTTCTTACCAACAACACAAGATCATCCATTGCTCGCTCCCAACTTCTATCCACCCTACTTTATGCATCTCCCATTCTGACTAATCTCAACAAAACTGAACTAAGCAAAATGGAAGCTTGCTATAACAGAATTGCCCATTTTGCTGCAAATTGCTCATATAGAACTCATCATTGTACTGCTTTGAGACAGCTCCACTGGCTTGAACTGCCCAACCTCCTAACCTACAATCAGCTCTGCCTCTGTCATTCTATCTATTACCTCCCCAATAAGTGTCCTGCCCTCAAAAGCCTAGTACAACATCACTCAGCCAAAAGGCCTCTTAGATCATCAAGCAAACTACTACTAGAAGTCACCAACAGCTACAATAGCTTTGGAGATGCACTATATAGTAGTTTCGTGGCTAAAAAATGGAACTCTGTCCCTACTAGCATTCAAAACACATCATCCAAAGCCTCCTTTAAAGACCTCATCAGGCAACATCTCAAGCAAAGTTGGCAGTGCCATGATTGCTCCCCAGGCTAGTGAAAGCGGATAACATATGCATACTAAATCTAGAGCAATTTATAATAGTTTTTCAATCTTACTCACAAACACTGGCTAATCTACAATGTATGTACTGTACCTGTGTACTATGTATGTATTCTACCTACATTCCAAAGTTCAGATGTACACCACAAATCTATTACTTACCTTTATTTTTAAAATTAATATCTTTTTTGATTGTTCTCTCCACTGTAACTGTTTGTGCCGCATGCCACTGTAAAAACATGTCTCTTGTAATTTGTGCGTATACTGATTATGTCTAAATAACTAAATATGTCTGTAATTTTTCTTTGTGGAGCTTTTCTCCCCGGGCCTCTGCTGAAAAAGGGCCTTTTCGGCTCAGTCAGACACCCCCGGTTAACAAATGTAAAATAAATAAAATAAATAAAATGTCTTGCTTTCATCATTGTGAACTGGATGCAATTCACAAAAAAAGTAACTAAGCATGTATCTGCCAAATGTAACACACTAGAATCTTCCCTTTGCAAATTGTCTCACCTGGTTTGTTCATACCTGGCACCTTAGGTCATCCAATACAGCTTTAATTTCACAAGCTAAAAGTCACAATGCATTTGATAAGTTGTTGATGGCTTGGTTAGTGTGTCATTTGCTTTAATCTTGAATTTGGTAAGAAGTTAAACTGGGTCACAAATGTGCTTTTCACTCAACAGTAGCAAAGTACGACAAGCACAGGCCTTAAATTTATAAGAAACATTCAAGCATTAACTAGGATTCAGAAATGGTTATCATAAGGAGTAAACCATAACATGAGCAACCAATCATGTTTTGCAACACTTTCCAATTTCTTGACAGGCCCACTGCATTGATTTTACACAGTCAGCAGACTCACTGCAGTGAGCTGTCTCCACAGCCATGCTAAATAGTAAAAGGTATTCCAGGGGAACAGCTAATGCAAATTACGTATGTCCTCCCACTGGAAATACCTGCAGAAAGGGGTTTGGCAGCAGAGAGTCAGTTGGCTGCATAAAGTAGCATGGCCAGCCATGTTAATAAACATGACCAAAACACTTCAGTCCTCCATTGTTTTCAATGGGAGAGAATGTATTGTAGGCAAGTGTTGAAAGGTTCAGCGGAGATGTAGTGGTGTGAGTGTGTGTGTGTGTGTGTGTGTGTGTGTGTGTGTGTGTGTGTGTGTGTATGTGTGAGACAGAGAAAGAGAGTCAGTGTGTGTCTGCCTGAATAGTTGCAGTAGGGAGGGGATCATTGATAGTATAGGTGTGTGTATGTGTATGGATGAATGGGTGTGTCCATGAGTGCACTCAGGTGGAGGGAGGAGTTCATGTACAGTGAATGTCTGTGTGTGTGGGGGGGGGGGTCACTGAGTGTGCTTGCATGTGTGTGGGAGAGTGAATGATGGGGTTGGCTCCCCCAACACAGTGGTAATGACCTCTAGAAATTGCTGGCAGTGATTAAATGCAATTTGGAGACAACCAAATTTGCCAGTAATGAGGTCTTCCTGAATCTGATTTTACATGATCATGTAAACTGCACCTTGCAGATTACATGAGCATAAGAGATTCTTTGTGAATCTCGAGGATTGTGCTAATCATAGTGGTGGTGCTGCAGTAGCATTGTCGCTTCACAGTAAGACGCCGTCTGGTTCAACTCTCAGCTAGAGCATCTTCTGCGTGGAGACATGCGTGAATGGGCGAACCTTTGTTGAAGGTTGTGCATCAGGGCTGGCAACTCGGCATGTAAAAATCAACTGCCAATCATTAGCGGACCAGAGTTCCGCTGTGGCGACCCCTAACCTGGAAAAGCCGAAAGACACAACAACATAGTTATAATATAGCATTGAGAGTACAGAAGCTCTGACATATTTTTTTAGGTCAGGAAGTATCTCTTTTTAATCAAAGCTATACAGCATCACTGACAATGAAAGAGAGACATCTTACAATAACAGAGGAGAAACTTTTGATCCGTGGCCACCATGTTGTATGAGAACATTATGTTGTTCAGTAACAGTGTGTTGTATAATATAGATTTATAAATTCATAGATATTCCAAGGCCACTGAGTCTCATGACCATACTTGCCTTGCCAGTACCCTCCTCTCAGGCAGCACTTCATCTCACCAGGAGGGTCATACCAGGTCAAGCCTGAATTAACTTTGTGGATACCCATCTAGTCATCTAATTTATGTTTAAAGGAAGATAATGAGTTGCATTATTTAATATGTGGGGTAAGTTTGTTTCAGAGGTTTAGGAGGCATTTGGTTATCTGTTGGTGAATATTTAACTCCCTGGTTCTAGTTATGGTGGATATACTGGACTTGTAGAGAAACAGGAAGTCCAGGACAATCGGATCTCTAATGGCACAGTAAGCAAGATGGAGCTCTCTCCTCAAAAGTCTAAAACTGAGTAAAGGGATAGAGCTTCCAGCTTCTCTTGGTAGCCCAGTGACTTTAGACCTGTGATCTTCTTGGTTAGGGTTTTCTAATTGTTTATGTTTAGTGAGATACATCCCAAAGAGGACATTCTACTTGACAATTAGTGATAAATTCCAAGTGGAATGATTATTTTTTTAGACTGTGATGATATTATTTTAGTAATTAGCTGGGTTAAATTAATATGAGTCAGTTTTTAAAGCAATTAGTTTTTGTGTGATGCCAGCATGGGAAATTGTATCAAACACCTTACTCAGATCAAGATACATTGCATGCACTGCAAGGCCACCAGCTACTGCTTTCACAACCTTTTCAAAGAAATTTACCAGATTAAATATACAGGATCTATCCTTCATTAAACCAAACTGTTGGGGATCAAGCCTAACAAGACTCTTGATATCACAGTTTATGAGGTAAGTTATAATACGTTCCATGGCTTTGCAGATTTTTATAGGACTGTAGGTCTGTAATTACCAATATCAGTTGTAAGGCCCCTCTTATAGAAGAGCATCATCACTGCTGTGTTTTGATCTTCAGGTACAAAACCAGTAGAAACTTAGGCAGTTTGAGAAGTGTGTCTACAAAGGCATGTTTAACACTATTAATTAAGCAGCCAAGTAAATTATCTGGTCCCTTGGCAGAAGTATTTGTTGGTTCAGACTTCCAGTAAAAGATCTTTAGTGATAATTAGGTGATTAAGGGATTCAGATACTTTTAGGCCTTGAATAGCAGTCTCAAAAGGGACATTGACACTAAATCTGTTTGCAAGTCTATTGCCAATGTTGGTTAGGTCAGACTAGGAGGCCCCATTATGAATAAGTTCTGTGCAATGCGGGGTATTGTTTTATAGTTTTCTAACATAGCTAAAGGTGGATTTTAAATTATCTCTGGCTTCAGAGGCCATCCTAAGTTCACTGTCTTCTTTAAAGGACCTGGTAGTATTCTCCATTTTTTGTAATGTTTTTGATATTATCCTTCAAAATATGGGGTTTGGACTTATTAAATAATTTAAGGGGGTTATTTCTGTTGATGTATGGTTTATTTATGTTGGTGGACCATCAAGTGGTTTGTTTTTTGGTGTTTCGATGATTTTTGGTTCTGGTAAGAACTGCTACCTCTTTGAATTTTCTAAATGGGAGAAGAATTCCTTGGTGATTTTTTCTGCTGTATTAAGGTCAGGGGAGGTGCAGTCATACATGAATTGTGATATTTTGTCAAATTGTAGGTTGAAGTTGGAATGTTTGCAGTCCTTACATTCGGGTTTGCTGTAGAAGGCTTTGGAAGTTTAAAGGAGAAAGTTTTACTTTTATGTTTTTTTTTTTCTGTTTGTAACTGTAGACAGAAAGTTGTTGATATAAAAAGTTAGAAGATATATGGGAAATATTCATTCATTAACAGCAGGTTTAATGCATTGATCTAAGCAATATAGCATGATATTATTACTCTTGTTTTAGAAACAGGAAAGTAATTAAATCAATTTATATGTTTTCCTTAGTGTGTCAGTTGCTCCTAGTTGGAAATTTTTACTGAAAAAACTATACCTAACAACAACCAAATCCATATTTGTATCTAACTATCTATCTATCTGTATCTTTTTTGACTTTGGCAGAAATGTATACTGAGATAATAAAGAAAATAGTTTTCTGTTGCAGTTTATAGTTTGGCTTATTAAATAATAATTCACGGTGGACTAGGAATTAGGCAGTATAACAAAAAGTAAAAAGGTAACAGCAAAGGAGGATGAGGAAAGGATGGAGTAATGTAAGGTTATACATAGCAGAAGAAGAAGAATGGGGGGGACTGCAATCGTGATGGCTAAGGAACTGCGGCTAATAAAATAGCAGGCTGTATAACTGTGGCATTGCATAACTGAGGCAAGAGGTGGAATAAGCATTAATGTTAACAAATGAGGACAGAGAAAATGTAGCAGTCGTTTGATTTGCTAAATACTCTCCAAGAATAAATAGAACATAAGAGAGAACTGCAGGTTTATGATGTTTAATAGAATGGAATTTCATAACTTAAAGCTATGGAATAAGAAAGTTCTGTTACTAGAAGGAAAGAGAATTTGCAGATGTGTAAGCAGAAAAAGTCTGAGTCTGAACACTAGGTATTGCTGTCATTTCACATAGATAATAGCATGTATCAGGGTAGGGCAATAACTCATGTGACATAGTTTAAAGGTTAAAGTGCAAGTGAACAAAATAGAGTAAAGATGACCTGCTAAGCAACAAAAAATTCAAACTTTGCAAAGACCTTCCTGTTGAAAAACAAGTATCATTTATCTAGAGTGACATACTTATTTCTTCCGAAGCATGCTTCCAATGTAAAATACCAAAACATTCCAACTTCTTTTTCCCTTTGCACACCAAACTCATTTGTTAGCAGCATATTACCATGACAATGTACATTTTTTGAAAACAAAAGATAACATGGCCACTTTCAGTATTATCATGTGGAAATTTGAAATTTATGACCATTCTTTAACATATGACTTGCTTGCTAAACAAGTATAAAGACTGATTTTCTACATTATTGTTGTCATTAATATAATTTCTCTGATTCCTTTAAATTGTGTTTCACTGAGTTTATACACCTGGGCTTTTGCTGAAAGTAGACCTTTCCTACAGACATCCCATTAATTAAACTGTAAACAAATAAGTAACTGTAGGCAGGATGAGTATTACAGAACTATAGTTCCTCTACAGGTATCACAAGCAAGATATTGTAACGTTATTCTGTGAACTGCATGCTGCTAGGATGTGTTACACATTTTTACAAAATGCTATCAGTACATTAGCATAGCATTCCTTAGATGTACTATGAAAAGAACATAATTATTATTTGTACTGGGTGCAGAAATCAGTTAATCCTACAGCTATTAGAGCTCTGTATTGTGCAGTACCACAAGAACCACAAAGGTACTATGAGGAATAAGCTAAAACAAAAGGTGTCAGAATGTCAGCTATACAATCCAGTAATTTTTCTGCAAACTGGGTATAGTTAGGGAATGTAATATGTGATACTAGAAAACGGAATTACCATGCATGGGAGAGAAGCAATGCATTACAGGTCTGTTAGTAAAATATATTGCAAAGACCTGAGAACCACAGCATCTAAAAGTCCTGCAAGGGGAAAGCATATGTTATGAAACAGTCAAATGCACTATTTTTAAGACCCATTTTACACTGTTTTTAAGATCCTGATGCTAGAAGACTTGGAGGAAAAAACATATCCAAGAAATACAACAAGTTCACTTGTTTTATTTGTTAACCAGGAAGCAAACGGAGCAAGATTTATTTTCCACTGGTGACCCAGGAGCACAATGCTTAGTTATATGACTTGCTCAAAGCCACAGAACTTGCTACTGGAAATTAAGGAAATGAAATCCAGGACTAAAAGATTATCTTATTTAGGAGCTAACAGTCTTAATTCACTGTGCTTTTTAGGCTCCTCATACATCTGCTATGTTTGTATAAAATGAAACTCATGCGTTTATGACTATTTTACCAGTTTTCAGTGTAAAGCATGGGTTTAGAATGTATATTTTCACAGAATTATCAAAGTTATATCAATTATCACTTAAGAAATAGTTGGTTTTCTTTTTGTTTTGTAAAACTTTTTTATGGGAAAATACATTAAGGCCCACTGATTCTTACACAATGTATTGCACATCCAAAGATTGTGTAAAATGTACAAGTACATGTCTATGTTATTTATGTAATGTTATATGGTGGCACATAACATGGTACTGGATGCTAAAAGCCAAACTACAACGACCTTAACAGGGAGTCACTGAAAAGTTTGTAAGTCTAAAGCAACTCAAAGTTCATAGGTTGGTACTAGGCTATCGGCCCTAGGGCCTATACAAGCCTAGCCATAATAATTCCCTGGCTATTTCTTCCCTCACTGTTTACTTCCCTGGGCCCCTGTCCAGCAGGGTGACTGACGTGACCCCCAGGGTGAATTTCCTTTCTCCTATCCAATCATCAAGGTTCCTTTTGAAGAGGGCCAAAGAGGCACTCTGCTTGACATGTATGGGCAGTCTATTCCAGAGTCAGGGGAGTCTCTGGGTCAGGAACCTATCCCTCCAGCATGTTTTGTTTATTGTGATGACAAGGTTTAGATCCCTGGAGCGTGTGGCTCTGAGAGATTGGGATTTCTTTAAGTGTAGCATGTCCAACAGCTCTGGGTTTGACATGGCCTTGTATGTTAAGCAGAGATCACCTCGGAGAAGACGATATGTGACCGAGTATAGCTGGAGTTTTTTAAGGCGGTCAGCATAGGGCATCTGCTTTAGGCCTGTGATTGTTTTAGTGAGGTATTTCTGCTGCCTTTCCAGTTGTTGCAGATGTCTTGAGAGGTACATACCAAATGGGACGTTGTATTCTATAATGGGTCTAATGAGGGATGAGTACAGTGGGACAATGACCTCCTTTTTTCTGAATGAAAAGCCCTTAGTGATGAGGTGTGCCACATAGAAGGATTTCCTGACTGTTGTGGCAATGTGGTTGTTGAAGGTGAGACCACTGTCCACCTGTGTCCCTAAGTTTCTTATCACACTTTCGGTGTTTAGTGTACTGCCACCTATGTGGTAATTCATGGGTACATGTTTTTTCCCAAAGGAGATAACTATACATTTCTTGGCATTGAGCTTGAGCCCATGGCTCTGGCACCAAGAATTTGTTTCTGTAAGGCCCTTTTGTAGAGTATCAACATCATTTGGGGATTCAGTAATGGCTCCCAGTTTGCAGTCATCTGTGAACTTTGTTAGCCAGAGTCCCTTAGTGTTGGCCTGTACTTCAAAGAAGTAGATGCCAAACAAGAGAGGTCCCAGGACTGAACCCTGAGGTACTCCACTTGTCATTTCTCTGGGGATTGATTTGGAGTCAGCTACTTTTACAGTGTGGGTTCTGTCAGTAAGCCAGTTGACAACCCATCGAGTAACATAGGGATTAATGCCCAGCTTAGTAAGTTTATCTATGATTCCAGAGTGGGGGATGGTGTCAAAGGCCTTGGCGAGGTCCAGATAGGCTGTGTGGACTGTCTTACCCTCGTCCACAGCTCTGGAGACTGATTCGAAGAAGTCAATCAGGTTCAGGAGACAGGATCGGCCCTTCATGAACCCAAACTGGGTCCAGTGTTTAAAGGTTGCCTATGTCTTTGTTTATAAGTTCCATGATAATATGTTCCATGGACTTGCAGATCAGGCTCATCAGACTGATGGGCGATAATTCCCAGGATCCAAGGTGGATCCCCCCTTGTGGAGTGGGATAACTGTAGCTGTGTGCCACTCAGTGGGCATGAAGCCTGAGGTGAGGGTATGATTAAACATGACACTTAGGTGAGGTGCCAGTTCATTTTGTAGTTCATGTAGTACACAGCCCAGGATGTCATCTGGTCCCATGGATGCTGTATTCTTAGCTTTGGAGAGTGTGTTTTTTACCTGTGTGGCCATTATTACCGGAATTTGATAATCCTCCGGTATAGAGATGGGCCATTTAAGGGGTGATAGGGGGGTGAAGCTGGCACTGAACCGATCTGCCAGGATACTGGCAATATCCTTGGTGTCAGTATATTTAATGCCATTCTGTTTTAGCTCCGAGCAGATCTGAGCATTGCCATTTAGATTCTTGACATAGTTATAGAATGCCTTGTGGTTGTCTTTGGAATCTTTGGCAATTTTATTTTCGTAACTAGCTTTGGAGGATTTTATGAGGGATCTCAGCTTCTTACTGGGGCTGGTAAGGGAGATTTTTGCATCCTGGGATTTTCCTCATTTTTGCAACAGTTTCTTCCTTTTGTTGTAAAGTTTGTTTATGGCAGAGGACCACCAGATTGGCTTCCTTTTTTGGAGGAGAACATCTTGGTTCTATTTGGGATGGCACTATTCATGCATGAGTGGATGTGCTCATACAGTGCCTCAGTGTAGGACTCAGCATTCGAACTTTCAGTTCCTGTCAGCATGGGTGTCATGAAGTTTGTAACTTCTGACTTCATTAGCATGAAGTTGGCTTTGGAGAAGTTTTTATGGAGGTTTCTTTACTGGGGGGTGGGGGTGGGATGTGGATGTAAAGGGTGATTAGCTTATGGTCTGACCTGACCAACGAGGAGGGGGTGACCATAGGTGTGGAGCATCGATTTCCCATGTTGGTAATGACCAGGTCTAGGATATTGGAGCCCCTGGTGGGACTATGGATTAGTTGATCCAGGGCATTGGAATTTATGAATTCCAAGAACCATTGGGCAAAGGTGTTGGTACACGAGTAGTTTTCCCAGTTAATGGCAGGGTAGTTGAAATCACCCAGTATTAGGGTGTTTGGTTGTATATTAATATTTTCCAGTATGTTTAGAAAGGTGTAGTGAGAATCTTGGGACATGGTGGGGGATCTGTAGCAAGCTACAATTTGGATTGCAGTCTTACCTAGTGTTAGTTGCACTTGGAGAATTTCAGACGCATTGTGTTGGGCAACTAACCTGGTGGTGTGAATATCCTTGGTGAATATGGACACTCCTCCACCTTTAGTGTTTCAATCCTGGTTTGTGGCCGAAAAGTGTGGTAAGAGTTGTAGCCTGGTATTGCAGGGGTGCTCTCTGGAGCCTTGAACCAGGTCTCAGTTAATGCACAGATATCGATGTTCTCCATTTTTAGGTGTGCCTCGAGAGAGTGCATTTTGAGGTTTAGACTTCTAGCATTCAGTAGCATTACCTTCAGATTTTGCATGCTTGCACCTGTTACGGTGGTGGTTTTGTCCTTTGAACTTTGCCTAAAAAAGGCACTATAGGGGTGGCAAGAGCCATAGCCAGTAACCTGAATCCCAGGGGCAAAATGTTGTTACCACCATGTATATTTCACTGCCAGGTCTTGAACCCAGAAACCTGTGCCATATATACACACACACATTGGTATAATCACAATTCTTACAGTTTCACCATTTATGATTAAAAATAATTTATTTGTTAATCAGGTAAAATAACTGATCATTTGTACATCCTTTTCAGCCATGTCCAGCATATATATATATATATATGTATATGAGAGAGAGAGAGAGAGATATACACACATACATGCACATACACATGAGTATTCTACAAGGCTCTTGAGTCCCAAGCACTGGAAGAATAAGTCTCAAAGCCGGGGACTCGGTCATCTTGTAGCTCAGATAGGCTGCCACTCACCTTGAGCTCAAACTCAAACAGGAGGTCAGAGAAGCGGTTGCCATTGTTTACCTGAACGCATTATTTGAATATGAGCAAGGCAAGTGTAGCAGAACTGATGACAGAGTGAGAGCGGGAGGATTGGGAGTGTAGATTAGGGCAATTATCAGGAAGAGGGTTTTAGATTTAGAGAGTAAGAGGGGTTAAGTAAGGGAGTTTTAGGGTTAGAGAGAGACTAGGGTTATAGGTTTAGGGAATGGGGGGACTCAGAGTTAGGGTTCAAGAAGGGAGTTTTAGGGTTAAGTAGCAGGAGAAGGGTTAGGTTTACAGAGAGGGAAGGGAGTTTTAAGGTAAGGAAGTGAGAAGGGTATGTTAGGGTTCTGGTAGGGCAATACAGTTTTGTAGGACAGGGTGTTGGAGGGGCTAAGTAGTTATGGGAGATCGAGATAGTGGGGTTTAAAGCACTTGCCATTTCAAACAAGTCAAGTGGCAGCAAACAAGTGTATCTGTATGCAATCATATTTATATATGTGTATAATGTGTGCATACAAACACAAAACACACACACACAGTTTAGTGTAGTAAATAAAAATCTGATATAGATATGGAAACAGAGCTAAGAATTTTAGCTTTTGATAGCACTTTTCAGGCATGCGTTCACACACAGAGTTTTGTGTAGCAGATCAAAATCTAATTTAGATATTGAAAGAGACCCACAAATGTAGTATTTGATAACATGTTGAGACATGCATTCTTGCACAAAGTTTAGTGTAGCAGATCAAAATCTGATGTAAATATGGAATGACAGACAAGAAATTTAGTTTCTTGTAGCATGTTCAGAAGTCTCATGACACAGCTATATAAAAAGAAAATTATCAACTTCTAGTGCCTCTTTAGATTATTAAAAAATGTTCAGAAAGATTAAGATGACAAATGAGACATCCACCATGATGGGAGGCACCATCCATTTCATATGCACATTTACCGTTCAGTGTTGTCTCGTGGTGGTGCTGCCGTAGCGTTGTCGCCTCATAGTAAGACGTCCTGTTTAATTCTCAGCTAGAGCATCTTCTGTGTGGAGACATGCGAGAATGGGCATACCTTCGTTGAAGGTTGTGCATCAGGGCCGGCAACCCAGCACATAAAAATCTACTGCCAATCATTAGCGGACCGGAGTTCCGCTGTGGCGACCCCTAACCGGGAAAAGCCGAAAGACACAACAACATTGTCTCCAAAAAACTGGCATTTTTTATTCAGAAGAATAGATATGGTATTTGAACTACTTCGCATCTTTCAACTTTTTACCAATGATGTATCATCAGCTATACTGGAATCCATAAAAAAATGTTTTTTGATCAAAGCCAATAACAGGGTATATTTTTGGTACAGGATATTTGGAAACTATATATCTTAGGCATTGGTCATCTGATTTTCACAAACCTCAGTGTACTTCTTGCCCTTTTATAGCTTAGCACAACTTAAATAAACTGCACAAGTTATTACACTGCAGATACTTTGTCTTAACATTGAGCTCATAAGTGCCCCTTCATCATCCCCCTCCCCTTTTTCCCATTTTCTATATGGGGGTCAGTGTATTGTGTTAACTGTTGCCATCTCTCTTGATTCAATGCCACATTCCTGCCTTCTTCAACACTCATGCCTGACTGTCGCAGATCTTTCACACAATCCATCCACCTCTTTGCTGGATGTCCTCATTTCCTCTTACCTTCTTCCAGTCTGTCCCAAATCTTCT
Source organism: Protopterus annectens (assembly GCF_019279795.1). Taxonomy (NCBI): domain Eukaryota; kingdom Metazoa; phylum Chordata; order Ceratodontiformes; family Protopteridae; genus Protopterus; species Protopterus annectens. Next base: position 544,921,379 of record NC_056741.1, on the reverse strand, counting down.
GCACCAGATTGTCTTCTGCTTTTCTGCATGTGTCCAAACCACTGTAATCTGTTCTCTTTGATCTTTTCTGTAATTGAAACTACTTTGGCTTCTGCTCTTATGTCCTCATTACTTCACCTGTCCCACAGTGTGCATTGCACTTCATTTCCATCACCTCTAGCTTCTTCATCTGCTCTGCCTTTACTGCCCAGGTTTCTCTACCATACAGAAGTACTGGTTTCACCACTGTCTTGTACAACTTACTTTTCAGCTTCTTTGGCATTCTTCTGTCATATAATACACATGAGCATATGCCATTTGGCTGCAGCCCCTCTGATTCCAGCTTTGACCTCTTCATTCAGACTTCACTTTTTCTCAACCACCCCTCTCAAATACATGAAACTATTTGCCTGTTCCACTAGCTTCCCTTCTATTTCAGTTCTCAGCTTCTTCTGATTTCCCAATTTGTTGCCATTATCATTGTCTTATCCGTGCTTAGTTTCATCCCATGTGCCTTCAGGTTTGCATTCCATTCTCCTGTCCGTTGCCGACGTTCTTACTAAAAGTCTGCCTCTAATGCCACATCGTCTGCATATAGCAACTTTGTTGATCTTTCCCCTCCAAACTGTTTGCTAATGTAGTCCATCACCAGTATGAACCACAGTAGGCTCAGTGCTGAACCCTTATGTACACCCACTCTGAACCTATCTGTGAGGCCGAACACTGTTCAAACCTGAGTCATTGGGTTCTTGTACATAGCCTCCACTAATTTTACCAGTGTTTCTGGTATTTTGAACCATTGCAGCACTGCCCAGATCAGCTTTCTTGGGACCTTGTCATGTGCTTTCTCCAAGTCAAGGAATGCCTAGTTGGACTCTTTCCTCATCTCTAGCTTCTTCTCAACTATTTGTCTCACTGTAAACATTGGGTCAGTTGTGCTGCATTCTGATCTGAATTTGAACTGCTCATCTCTCATCTTACATTCTGCTACTCTGTATTAATTTATCAATCACCCTCCCCAGAGCTTTCATGCAATATGATAGGAGTTTGATGCCTCTGTAGTGCCTACAGTTGTGGATCTCTCCTTTGTTCTTGTACACTGGTATGAGAACGCTTATTCTCCAGTCATCTGGGATATGCCTTTCTCTCCAAACTGCTATGAGTACCCTCTGGAACCATTTCTCCCCTGTCTCACCCAGTACCTTTATCATATCTGCTGAGACCTCATCTGAGCCTGCTGCTTTCCCTGACTTCATTTCCCTTAGTGTTATTCTTACTTTTTCTAGGGTGGGCTCCTCTTATTCTCTGGGGCAGTACAGCTTCTGAGATGTTTTCTTCATTCAGAAGCTGCAGCAAATATTCCTTCCATCTGCCTTTGATGTCCTGTGGACTGGTGAGCAGGTTGTTTCTATCATCCCTTATGATGGGTGCCTGACTATCTTCTTTATCTTTCTGTCTTTGTCTTGCAACCTAATAGTTTCTTTGTGCCACCTACTGAGTCATTTTCCAGAAGTTGGTAGAGTGCCTCCAATGCCCTATTCTTTGCTATCCGAGTAGTATTCCTTCCTAGCCTGGTCGTTTTTTTCTCCCACTTTTTCCTGCAGTCCTTCTATCTTTGGATGACTTCCTGGACTTCTGCATTCCACCACCAATTTTCCTCACCCATGCTGTTTTGAGGCACTGCCATTCTTCTTCAACTCCACTTATTTCCTCTTCTTCTTGGGGTACTATAACCCTGAGTAGTTCCTTGAACTGCTGTACTTTCTCTCCAGTCAACTTCCAGATCTTCAGCTGTTAACCTTAAGCTTTCCGTGAGCACTGCTTTGTGGCTACCAGTGGTTTATGTTGTGGGATGACTGTTTCACCAGGGATGACTTTGCAATCATTGATTCGAGCCCAGTGCCTTTTCCTTACTAGGAGAAAGTCTACCGGAGTTGCACGTTGTCCACTCTTGTATGTGATCTTGTGACTCTCTCTCTTTCTGAACCATGTGTTGGCTACTATCAAGCCATTTGCCAGACAGAAGTCTAGAATGGCCTCTCCTTCTTTATTCCTGTTGCCCAACCCATGAGTGGCAGTCCTTATATCCTATTCTGTCTGTCCCATATTCAAGTCACACATTATCAACTGTCCTGTTTATCTAGTACATCCTGAAACTGCTGTATCAATGCACTCCTTTCCTCACTGTCACAGCCCTGTTGTGGGGCATAGGCTGAGATTATAAATACTCCCCTATCATTATACTGGAGTCTGATTGCCATGAGTCTGTTACTAATTCTTATGATATTCCACACTGCCTTCTGAAGCTTCTCTTTCACCACAATTCCCATACCATTTATAGCCTATCCCCCTCCTAGACTCTGAATCCCAAGCCAAGTGGCATTGGTTTTACATCAAGCTTTCGTCAACAGAACTATCCGTTGTAACCCAAGCTGGGTAACTACACACCGGCTGCTGAGCTTTATGGCGGGCACACACTGACAAATAGGGGCACTTACATCCCTGCATACCATAGCATGGGTCCCTGGCATAGGTTGGAGTAGTCTAGGTCCTCAACCCAATTATCACTGGTAACTACCCATGCCCATTTTGGCGACATTAGTCAACATATCACCTAGAGCCATATTTTATACCATCGAGTGGTTAACCTTGCCATGGCATGCAGTCTGTAATCCATGTTCTCCTATCTTGAGGATACTGTGCACCACAGTAGTGTGCCCAAAGTGGTTGGTCTGTACAACTCTTCCCCTATAGGGCTGCATGTAGAATCTCTGCTGCTGCACACAGCTCCATTCATTGGTGCATTTGAGATGGAAACACTCAGTATTTTCTTCAGAGGTGGGAGGAACACCATACAGACACAGGGAGAACATGCAAACTCCAAAGAGGCATTAGTTGGATGTCAGGATTAAACCTTGTACCATGTACATGGGAGGCAAAGACCTTCACCATTATCCCAACTAGTTTCATAATGTTATTATTTTTGTAAATTTAACATGAACTGTCTAATGTGTGTGTGTGTGTGTGTGTGTGTGTGTGTGTGTGTGTGTGTGTGTGTGTGTGTGTGTGTGTGTGTGTGTGTATATATATATATATATATATATATATATGGGTTATGGGTTACCATTAGTTTATCGAACATTCAAAATATCGACAAGTGGAAACTCGAGACCAGAACACCGACACGTCACTTCCCTGACTCTACAATTTGTTGACAGTTAAATTTACGACAATGCATCATATAGGTCCGCTGAGAACCAGGAGATTGCTGTGAACTACTGTTTTGCATTTGAAAATATAGCCAATAATACGGTGCAGGCACGATGTGAGAAAATGAGACAGCTGGTCCAGGGATAATTGGACATATTTATACACCGACAGAGTCACAAAAGTGAAAACAAATGTTAGAACTCGAAGGGTACCTCTATTATATGGAACGTAGCAGAAAAGAAAGACATTACTGATGCTGCAAGGATAAATTCACTTCATGGTGCAAGGGTAGAGCTGGGACTGTAACAATAAGTAGTGGTGATGAATTGGTAAGGTCAACAGCACATCACAATAGTGCAGACCCTAGTGAGGCATAGTGAAGTAAAAGTTAGAGCGCAGTACAGTAGGGATATGCCCTGCATGGTTGTAGAGGATAGCTTAGTGTCCACATCACTTGATGTAGTGCATAATATCGCTAATAGGAAAGCTCTGCTGTAATGCATTGCTAGAGAACAAAGCAAATATTATTAAAGTGATGATAGGAGTGAGTTAACGCTAATGAATACTGATGCGGATAGTTACAGTCTGAAAGATGGCAGTTTTATTTCTAAGCAGATCACTGATACTGGTACTGTTACAGCGGTGTTCACGTTCACAACAGTGAACAACTTATATGATCTCAGTAAGGCATCAATATGGATGATGGATGGGACCGTTTTTCACAGAGGCATTACGTGTAAGCAACTCTACAGCATACATGGATTGCTTAAGTTAGGGTCATATTAAGGTTGTCCCATTGTTTTACGCTGTGATGAGCAAAAAGTCCCTTAAATGTTATAACTATTTGTGGAATGCTTTGTTTACTATGATGTCTGAGAATGGTTTTGTAAGGTCAGTGCGTTACATTCTATGTGATTTTGAAATTGCTGCTCTCAAGAGTATACGGTTAAACTTTGATGATGTACAGTCCAAAGGCTGTTTGTTTCACTCTGGGCAGAATGTATGACACAAAATACAAAATGTGGGACTTAGTGCACTGTACAATACCAATATGCAGTTTCAGCTATATATGAAATCTTTGGTTGCATTAGCTTTCCTTCTGGAAGACAAGGTGTTGGAGGCATTTACTTTATTAAAGGATAGAGTTCCAGAGGAAGGACGTGAATTGGTCAGATATTTTTCAGACTACTACATTCATGGTAAGATATGTAAGTTTAGTACACATATGTCTGGTACTATGAGATTCCCACCTTTATTCCCTATTAAGTTTTGGAACATTTCTGAACTTAACAACCTATTTTTGCCACGTACCCAAAATTTAGTAGAAGCATGGCATAAAAGGCTGAAATGCTTGGTGGGTCCTAGGGTTACTGATCTAGATGTCATTATGCATGCACTGTGTAGAGAACAAGATCAGATCAATGAGCTCAGGATCCGTATGGCTAGCAGAGTGCCTTCTTCTCCAAAGAAACGTAGGTTGATTGAGAGACATAACCAGTTGCAACAAATACTACACAATAAAGAGGAGTACAGTCCATTAGAGTTTGTCAAAAGTATAGCTCATCTTCTGAAAATGTAAACTGAAACTGTGTCCAGTTCAGATCTGTATGCAGCATCTACATATTTGCTAATGTGCTGTTTCATGTGTGGAATACTTGTGTTAAGATTTACAATGCAATGCAAGTGGGAAACCTAAATTGTTCATAGAAGTTCAAGAAGCAGTTGTGATGGTTAGCAGAGTGGTTGACAGGATGTGCATAAATTGAAAACCTGTTCGCTAACGTGCAAATATTGCAAACCTATTATAGGATGTTGGAAATCGCACTAGGATGTTCTGTATGCTGTATTTCTGTATGTAAATGGCGGGAATCACTGTGTGCTGTGTGTCGGTGTTTTGGGAGTCATTGTTCTGGATGTCGGACATTTCGCCGTCGATATTTTCACTTGTCAGAGATATGTTGCATCGGTGTCCTGGTCTCGGGTTTCCACTTGTCAATATTTTGAATGTTCAATAAACTAATGGTAACCTATATATATATATATGTATATATATATATATATATATATATATATATATATGTGTGTGTGTGTGTGTGTGTATGTGTGTGTATATACACACATATATGCATTCCGTGTACATGTATATACACACACACCCATACCCACACACACAAATATATTAGTAACATTTTGCCATTGTAAAGTTTAATGTCTAAACGTCAAATTACAATACAACTTAAAATTTGATTATTGTTTTCATGAGCTTCTTTCCATATTTAATTCCTATACTGTCTTCTGTTTGTAACATTGATTCAGATTATATAGTATTTCTGCACTGTTGTGTTTTCTTATGATACTGTTTGCAAAGTATCACTGGCTGGATGCAAAGATGACAGCAGTCATGGGTCAGTTATTACTTGTGTGACATTAGAGTTAGGCCCCCCTGGGCCAGTAATCAAGGAGCCTCAGTCCTCACCACTGACATGGGTGGGGAATGTTCACTTGGAACAAAAATAGATACACACACTATTTTCAGATGCAGCTGTCTGCACTAAGTACAATTTCCCTTAACAGTACACAGGAAACACACTCAGTCCTGGGGCTAGATTTCCCTCTGTCTCTCCAGGCCCCACATAACAGTCCTCACTGACAGAACTGTAGAGTTGAGTCCTCAGTCGAGTGTTCCAAGCCAAGTCCTCCACCACCATCTTTGTGAAACCAGTGCTCTGTGTCCCTCCTCTAAGTAGCTGATACACCTGTCACACACATTCTTTGAGATTGATTTTCACACACACACACACACACACACACACACACACACACACACACACACACACACACACACCTGGGATAGGCTGGCATAGATTTACCAGCTATGCCCCCTCTACCCAGACTATAGGGTAGATACTGCCACCAGAACATTCCAAAGCCAGCTACTCTAAGGCTCTTAACATGGTACCCAATTATACTAAGTAAAATTAATACTAATACAAATAGTAGTGTTTGACCAATGCAGCAAGGCTTTCAGGAGCGGCCTGTGTTACCAAATAAATATAAGTACTCTCAAAGGTTAAAATATTCTCTAAAGGACCAGCCACAATGAAATGTTTAAATATATTTAATAAAAAAGAACATGACAATACTAAATATCTATTTACAATAATCACCAGCATTTCAGTCACAAGAAATATTAAAAATAACACAGATGGATAGATTCACATAGATACAGAAAGACGGTACTTAACTAATCTCACTATATTTTCAAGACTGATCTAAAGAATTACTGTCCCCTAGTTCACTTACTAGAGCAAGGCAAGATGATGTGGGTGAGTGGTTCTTCTTTCTGGTCAGGCTTCACAAACAGACTGCCCTGAGGTTTCACAAACAGACTGCCCTGAGACTTCTGTCTCATCTAGTATTAAAACATCATTTCAGTGCTGGATTACAGAATGACATTGCCTACATCTGGTCACTTGACTTCTGGCTCCCACACTACCCCCTTTACTAAAAACTGAGCCAGAATCTTGCACATATATACAACCAAACACATGCATAGTGTTCTGCTAAGATGTGTTATAGCATATGGAAGTTATAAAACCATTTCAAAAACTTCCACCCTTCCATGGTAGCAATTAGTTCACTCTAATGTCAGTACAGTAGGATTCATAGTCCTGGTTTCCACAGACATTTTGTCTATGGCTACAATCAAAACTGTAAGATACTATCTTTATGGCCTAAACCAGCTAATTTAACTTCAAACTTTCAAAGTTAATGACACAACCTTTTTCAAAGTTAGCTTGACTGAGATTAACCTCTTCTCTTCCAATGTCCTCTGTTACAATATATTCATTTCAACAGTTACAATACAGTCTGACATACAGCTGTGTTTTTTCTGTCCAACAGGGCCCATTGTTGGTACATTTTGTAACATAAGCAGCTTTACAAATACATTTTCAACACAAGCACCTGTACAAATCAGTTTGATATACAAATGGCATATAGTTCTTTACAAAACTCCAGCTAGCTATGCTAGCATATGTGAAACATCCACTGCCCTACTTCTCCTGGCATTGCTGGCAATACCTCACATCATCACACCCTGATTAAATATCTAGTAGAAGATTGTCTATTATACATTGACTCCATCTTTGTACTGCTTAAATGACAATAATAATTTCTCTGTTCCCTAAACAATGCACATAAAAGTATTTCCAGTATGGATGTGAGCATATCAAAAATTTGGGTCTATATTATAAGACTGAAAGTGCATATGTGCAACTACATAAAAGTCAACACAGTGCACGAAACCTAACAATAGCGAACGGCCATGTAAGAGAAGTTTTCCCTAGGGAAAAAACTTATGCGGCCATTCGCTAAAAAAAAATCATTTATCATCATAAACAGGTGGGGGGGCTTCGCTCCCATACCCCTGTAACTAAATATACCAACTCCGAGACTGAACTATAGGGAAGGAAAGGGCAACTCTGTGAAGATGGCCAACTATCTCCATGCTCTATGACATATTCATTGAATCGCTTAAATGCGATTTGATGAATATGTGTCGCTGTTTCCTTATTTGCTCAGAAGCATTTTCGTGCTTCTAATATAGACCCAAAAATTCAGGGTAAAATTGGAATTCACAAAAATTATATATAAACTAATATGCTCACATAGGTATTCCCATGGTAATAGCCACATAGATGAGTTTGGTGTTCAAGGGGAGTAGGAAAGTTTTAGTATTTTACATTGGAAGCATGATTCAGGAGAAATAAGTATGACACAATGGACATATGATACTTGTCATTCAACAGGAAGGCATTTACAAAGTTTGAATTTTTTGTTGCTTAGCACTTCGTCATCACTCGTCAAAATGATTGTCTCACGACACACTTCTGTTGTTTTATGTAAGAAAAGATATGAAATTAAGATGTTTACTTCATGTGATCTGTTTTTATATTATACAAAATAAACAAAAGTTTAAATATACTTCATTAAATAGTTGCATACCTTTTGTTACCATACAGAGCAGGACTGCTATGACATGTCTGTAACCTGAATTCAAACTCCAAGCAGAATTTGGCAGATGGAGGAGACAGTACCTAGCCGAACTGTCTCCTCATGAAGCTGGACTCTCATGGTTCCTGTTTTGTTAATGGTGCAAAGGAGAAGCTGGAGAATAAATTCACTAAAATTTTATAAAAGATGATCCAAGGAGAAAATCGACCAGTCCCCAGTAGTCCTGTAAATACAGGGCACTAAGATTGTCTTTATAAGCTTAAATCATTCATGCTGTATTATGCAGTAACAAACATTACAATGACTACTTTATGCATTTTCTCACTCTGTTCCTCTTTTTAATCGTTTTATCTATATAAACCTCATAAATGATAATTCAAGAACACAAACATTCCTAATACATTTACTCAATTCCATTATTTTATTAGATACTATAATACAAATGAAAAGCATTTTCTCTAGGGGACAAGATTCCCTGCACCTACCCCCACGTCCATTTATTTTGTCATTCTCACTCCAAGATCAATGTATCTTGGAGAAAGAGCGATCACTGGTAAACAATGTAATGCCATTTTGCTCCTTTTAAAAGATCCACCGACCCCAAACCACCCATAGCTCATCACTCCATTCATTATGAAGTGATTAATGAGATGTAAGCAAATACCAAATCATGCTGTTGTGTTCTTGAAAATGTGACTCGTGCAGGTGATCTGAGAATGTGACTGTAAACCATACAGTTAGCTAGAGAGACAGATATATAATATAGATAGATAGGCAGACAGACAAGCAGATAGGTGTATATCTCCTAAAGATTATTAGCAGCTCATGACTCATAGTGGAAGTGTTAATGTACAAGCACTATGAACAGCAAAGTCAAAAGCAGAAAGTAGCCTTATATTTTCTGTGGCAACAAAAAAATAAAAAAAACTACGAAGTACAAACAGAAGGCAAATTAGATTTTGTGATATGCCTGTTAGACCTAATATTTTTAAGCTGGACCATTTAAATATCAAGCAAAGATTAAATATATAGTATGTATGATGAGGCATATTAGCATACTAGATGATGGCTTGGAAAAAAAAACATTTTTTTTTTATTCCCCTGAACTGTCAGGAACTTCTTGAATACTGGCCTGTTATTTTAAGATTCCTGTCTCATTCAAAGACTCACAAAATATTTTTCAGTGTATATAATATCTGCATGCCAATTTAGAAAACCTTCCTTTTTTTGTGTACCTGACTTTTACATAAAAAATGACGCCTGATATTTTAAGATTTCTGTCTCATTCAAAGACTCACAGAATATTTTTCAGTGTATATAATATCTGCATGCCAATTTAGACAACCTTCCTTTTTTGTGTACCTGACTTTTACATAAAAAATTAGGCCTGGTATTTTAAGATTCCTGTTCTCATTCAAAGACTCACAAAATATTTTTCAGTGTATATAATATCTGCATGCCAATTTAGACAACCTTCCTTTTTTTTGTGTACCTGAACCTGACTTTTACATAAAAAATGAGCAGCAATAAAGGAAAAAAAAAAAAAAAAAAAGTTGTGCCGCATGTACTCAAGTCTTATTCTGCCATCGTGTGGTGAAATGCTATGGTTACACTCTAAACAGAAATAAATCTGCAGGAAAGAAAGACCTGGTCATGATGCTCAAAATGATAGTTGCATTTTGTTTGTTTTACTGTTACAGTTGTACCTATGAAACCATGAAAGTAGATGTTATATGTGATAATGCAGAAAAAAGTATATTTTTTTCATTCACTGAATTTTAATTGGTCTGTTTTTTATATGTAGTGTTAGTGTTACATATCCGGATTATAGTTAGCTACGTTCACCTGTAACACATCTTGCAAACATTCCATACACTTTGGGCCGGCTTCACGAAGGCTTGCACAGAGTCTAAGAGTAGAGTAAGCTGGCAGACAGCCAATATGTCTGCCGAGCGATCCAGCAACAGCTGGCAGGGCCGTGCATGAGAGCTCCTAAAACTACTCTTGCACGGACAGTGTTATGTTATGCAAATTACCTCATTTGCTGCTGAAAGCTATGAAAATGAGGTACATTTGTGATCCAGGAAACACTAACCTGTCTGTGGAAGAGTAGAGTTATTTGCAGAAATGTACTCCGTTGGTAATGGAGTACCGTTCTGCAAATAGCAAAACGGAGCTATGAGAGCTCCAAATAAAGGATGCATCCAGTTAAGGAAGCATGCCAATGGCCAAATATAAGGCCATTGGCATTTTGATCTGTTGAAAATTAATAAAAATCAATTTTTTCCCCGATCTCCGATGTTTAATTCTAGTGCAGCACCACGCAAACGTGCAGCGCTTTAAACATCAGAAAATTTAAAAAAAGCCAAAAATAGGCATTCTTATTAAAAATATTCTTCTGCCATGCGGTGAATGGCAGGCTGAAGACAACATGGCTAATGAGTAGTGGTTGCTAAGGGGGGAAGCTCAGTTTGAGAGATGTGACCAAGCATTAGTAGGCAATCCTATGCAAATGAGGATAAGGATAGTGAATCCCAATTTTCCCTGGCAAGTGAGCCATGTTCCTAGAGTGTAAGTGTAGGAGTAGGGGAGTAGTAGAGTAGAAGATAGGTGACATCATGAGGGGCTATGTATGAAAAATTGTAAGCTCATTGGAGCAGAGTGGCTTGTGTTTGCTGTGAGTTACTCAGGATTGGAAGAGGTGTGTCTACAGTTGTCTTAACTGAATCCCAGAAACCGATGGTGTACGCCGTGGATATCACTGAATTTTCTTGCAAACGTGCTTCCACCGTGTGCGCGCCTTTAAACCCGTCTAAGCCTGTGTGCGCATGTGTGCACCCGCCTAAGCCTGTGTAAGCCTGTGTGCACACGTGTGCACTCGTGTGCACGTGTTTGTGCGGCGCTGCACCCTGTGGAAACAGAAAGGGAAAAGGAAGGAAAAGAAGTAGTAGGAAGTTAACCAAGGAGAACTAGCAGAGCTGCCAGGTGAAATCAATCAGAATCAGCCAATTACACAGGCAGTACACTAGCCCAGCCCAGCCCAGCACTTAAAACTCTGCAAACAACATTCCCCCATGTTTTTCTCAGAAACACTGCAACACTGCAGTATACAAAGAGAGTGAAAACTTAAAAAGCTTAACTCAGACAAAAAAATGTTAGGGGCTGCCATTGCTATTATAAGGCAACATGTGCAAGATGCTGAGGGCGGCGCCATTGTGAATGCTGCTGAGCAACCCACAGTGAGGAGACGGAGAAGAGTGTACAGACCCAGGGTAACCTACCAGGTCCTACCATGATAGTGGAGTAGTGGAGGCAGAGAGAGACCTCAAGCACCTCCTGCAGTGTTGTGTTGAGCTGCCACACACACACACAGAACAGAGGGGAACCCACCCCCATCAGTGGAAACCAAGGTATGTGTTGGCCTAATACTAGCTACAACAGGTACCTTCCAGAGACAAACTGGTGATATATGGGGGGGATTCACATATCAGCATCCAGGGTACCGCACCAGTTACTGAATGCCATGTCAGCACATGTCGGTGATCATGTATATTCCTACATCAACCACAAGGGCTTCCCATGTAAAATTGTCATAGTATGTGCCATGCTTGACACTACCTGTTTTCAAACATGTATAGACAGGCCTATACAGACAGAGAACAGCAGGCCAGGTGGAGATAAGTGTCAGTGAAACCCCTCATCCTATGTACACCCACAGTAAAGTGTCTCATGGAAGCCCTGCAGGTACAGCATGATCCCTGTTGAGTTATGACACAATTTCATTCAGCAACACACTGAAAGGTCATACTGGGCATGCTCACACACAGAACAGGAACCTCACTATTCAATCCTCCCCTTGTGTGCACACAGTTATAAAAAACAGACATATAATAATATGTTGGAACCTCAAAAAAAAAAAACTATGTACCACACTTAAGTTGTTGTTCAGAAAGTGAAAAAGCAAAGATCAATAAACCTGCAATCAGTATCATCAACAAACAATGTGCACTCCAAATATTATCCAATCCATGTTCTGGCAAAAGAATCTGTGAAGGAGCCTTTAGAGAACCATGACGCTTCCTTCCGCTATGTCATAAATAGCAATGTACACTCATATATGTCCTGAGTCAGTGCAAACTGTAAATGACTGACATTGCCAACATCCTGTCAGACAGGCCCATACATACATACCACCCTCTCACTGACAAAAGGCCCTATCATCATACCTGGAGACTGTGAAAGCACAGATATCACATACAGAATGGGTAAACAGCTCCTTCCAAACCAGAAAACACGGCGTCTATGGGATTACATTGTTTCCCTAGCTGTGTCATAAGTGAACTCCAGAAAAAACAGAGCCTGCACCTGAACAGTCTGTTGAGACTCACCCTCTGTACAGGATATGAAACTGTCGGATGTATTACAGCAACGTTTGACAAACTCCACAAGTGTTGGTGCACAACAGAACATGGGAACTATTGTCTTATAAACCTGTTAAGCCTGATCTGCAAGGCCATGGAGTCCATCATGATGGAACTCAAAAACAGAGCTATTGGGAGCCTACAAACACCCATCCCTACCAATTACTGTTTGGTCATGGGCAGAGCATGGTTCCCAAACCTGCTAGACTGTTTACAAGGCAGTCACCCAGGACATACATCAATGAAATGAGCTACATACGTCCCACATAAACCTTGAAAAGCCCTTTGCCAACATCCCAGACACATGTCGTATCCACAAAATCAACAACCTGTGCATAAATATGTCTGTCATCTGATGGATTGCCAACTGGGGCACAGATAGATCACACAAGGTAAGAACTGTGGTCTCCTGTACAAGCTGGTAACAACTGCTGTCCCCCATGGCTCAGTCCTGGGACCCCTCCTGTCTGGTGTATACTTTTCAGAAATGCAGTTAAACACACGAGGGCAATGTTTAGCAAAGTTTGTGGATGACTGCCAAAAAGCTGTCATAATCGATGTTTGGGACAACAAAGACATCATTAAAAAGGGTCTCAGTCAGACAGATGTGGTGTCAAAAGTATGTCCTCGAGCTACAGTCACACAAACACCACATAGGTGCCAACACCCTAAATATGGAGGTGATAATAAGGGATCTATGGACAAATGTGGATAGTCATCTGTACTTCCAGAAACACATTCACAAAGTGGTCAGAAAATCATGCTATGTGTTCCCACAAACTGCCAAGCTCTTTGCATGTAGGTCAAAGGAGGTTTCCTCTACTCATCAGTCATCAAACCTGTCAGAGAGTACCACAACACACCTGCAATGAATCTGACTAGGCACCTTCAGCAGTTGGACAGACCAATGAAGTACCTCAACAGGAGGATTTCTGGCCTCAAACAGTTGTATCAATCTGTACTCTGTTGCATACTGTCTACTCAGGAGATCTCTGCCCAACAGACAGGTCCATGTCATGGCAACACTCAGATTTGCTCTGAGGTACAGCTCAATGGCACTAAATATACAGACCCAACTGATATTGCCAACATCCTGGCAGATAGGATCAGTGTTATCCTTACCCCCCCTCTCACCCATGAAAGAGCACATCTCTATAATGGAAGACTGCAAAGTTGCTGTCATCATGGCTGCACAGGTAAAAAGCACTCTCCAAAGCCAGTATCACAGCATGCATGGGACCAGATAACTTCCCAGGCTGTGTTCTACACAAACTACAGAACGAACAGGCACCACACCGATGTACCATGTTCAGTCATAGCCTCACCTCAGGCTTTGTGCCTGCTGAATGGTGCACAGTGATGGTTATCCCACTACACAAGGGTGGAGACACCACGGACCCCAGGAACTAGCACCCCATTAGTCTGATGAGCCTGCTCTGCAAGGCCATGGACTGTATCATCATACAACTTATAAGAAAAGACATTGGTAGTCTCCAAACTCTGGACCACAGCCATGTTGGGTTTGTAAAATGCAGATCATGTCTCCTAAACCTGATAGATGACATTGAAGCAGTCACCAGAACTGTAGACAAGGGTAAGGTGTTTCACACAGCCTATGTAGATCTTGCCATGGGTTTCAACACCATCCCACACTCTGGATTTATAGATAAACCCACTAAACTAGGTATAAATTTCTATGTCACAAGATGGGTTGCCAACTGGCTTACTGACAGAACACAGACTGTGAAAGTAGCAGACTCCAAGTATGACTTTAGATCAGTGACGAGTGCAGTGCCACAGGGCCCAGTCCTGGGTCCTGTCCTGTTTTGTATCTACTTCCCTGAAGTAAACTTTAACATGGAAGGTCTGTGGCTAATGAAGTTTCCAGATGACTGCAAACTAGGAGCCATAATTGTAAATACTAAAGATGTGGACATCCTACAAAAGGGCCTCACTGAGACAGATGGCTGGTGTCAAAGCCATGGGCTCAAGCTCAATGCCAAAAAGTGCATTGTTATTCCCTTTGGTAAAAACTCTGTAGCCATGAACTATAACATGAGCGGTAGTATACTTAACACTGAAAGTGTGATAAGAGACCTTGGGTCACAGGTGGACAGTGGACACACCTGTGATAATCACATCCCCACAGTAGTCAGGAAATCCTTCTATGCAGCACACCTCATCACAAAAGGTGTCTCATGCAGAATAGAAGAGGACATTGTTCCCCTCTACTCATCACTCACTAGATCCATAATGGAGTACAACTCCCCTTTTGCTATGTACCTCACAAGACATGTACAACAACTGGAAAGCCTGCAGCAAGAACTCACAAAGAGCATTAGCGGCCTGAAATACATGCCATACACAGACCATCTCAAAATGCTCCAGCTGTACTCTCTCGCATATCGCCTACTCAGAGGTGATCTCTGCCTAACATACAAAGCTATGTCAAACACAGAGCTGTTGGACATGCTCCACTTAAAACACTGACAATTCCTCTGATCTTCGGCCCCAAAACCACGAGTGAACTACAAAAGGAAGGGGTGTATCCATTTACCTTATGGATACCCACACCTTCAGGTTAGTGGCACAGCATGAGGCCTTGGAGACCATGCAAGTGCAACTAAAATTGGGCAAAGCTGCTTATCAGATTGTAGCCTGCTATAGATCACCTACCTTGTCTGAGGAACCTCACTCAGTATTCCTGAAAACAGTGGAAAATATAAAGGTCCTATTAAACACCATCATATGAGGAGATTACAACTACCCAAACATTGAGTGGGAGAATTACTTGTGCACAACATCCTTTGCCCAATGTTTCCTAGAGTTTAAAAACTCAAATGCCCTGGAACAGCTGGTCACCACGTCCACTAGAGGTGACAACATACTGGACCTGATCATCACCAACATGGGATGTACCAGTGTTCCACGACAGAGATAAACCCCTCGCTGGTAATATCAGATCATAAAGTAATCACACTGGACATCCACATCCCACCCCCCACCCCCCCACCCCCCAGTCAAGGAAACCACTGTGAAGACATTTTCAAAAGCAAACTGCACACTTCCCAAGACCAAAGTGGAAAGTTCCAAAGCCCCCTCGCTATAGGATAATGCTATACAATCTGCCAAATAATTTACAAGTGCATTCTATGAGCATCTACAGGGATGCAGGGATCGAGACATGCCAAATAAAACCAAGATATACTCCTCCAAAAATAAGAAACCAATCTGGTGGTCATCGCTCATAAAAAAGCTATACAACAGAAGGAGGAAATGAACACATGATAGAGCAAACTTCACAAAAGGAAAAACATCACTGATCATTATTAGAAAGACACAATGATCGCTCATAAAATAATCCAAGGCCAGTTTCTAAAGACAAATTGCCAAGGAATGCAAGAATAACAACCACAAAGCCTTCATTAGCTATACCAAACATTTAGGTGGCAACTTCTAGATATGCTGTCAGCTACTGACAAATGGCAAGAAATACACTGAACCAACTTACATTGCCCACATCCTGGGGGAGAGGTTCAGTGCAAACTCCACCGCCATCACCCCCAAAAGGGCCTGTGTCCATTCCAGAAGAATGCAGAGCCCCAGACTTCATGGACATGCAGGTAAAGGCAGCCCTCTCCAAATCTAAGAACACAGCATCAATGGGACAGGATGGTGTTCCAGGCTGCGTCTTACACCAGCCCCAAAAGGTACTACACCCTCACCCACATTCACTGTCCAGACTCAACCTTACCACAGGCTATGTACCCAAAGAATGGCATACACCAACAGTCATCCAGCTCCACAAAGGGGGTGCCACAACAGAACCTGGAAACCATTGCCCTATAGGTCCACTCAGCCTGGTCTGCAAAGCTATAGAGCAAATTATCATGGAACCCATAAACAAAGACATTGGGGACCTCCAGACACTGGACTCTACCCAACTTGGCTTTGTTAAAGGCAGATCCTACCTCCTAAACCTAGTTGACTCATTTGAAACAGTTACCAAGGACATAGCTGGAGGTGAAAGTAGTCCACACAGCCCACCTGGACCTCACTAAGGACTTTCAACACCATTCCCCACTGATGTGAGTGAGGGTTTATGGCTGAGGTATATTTCAGACCTGTTCAAATGCAGCAAAGTCTGTTAATGATGGATATTCATTATAGGTGTACAACAACCTTTGTGGATATGCATGCAGACTCCTTATTGCTTATGTGATCCACCAAGGGATTTCAAAATACCTTTGGAAATGTGATTACCAAAGGAGAGATGACGTAACACTTGGCTACATGTACACATCGGTACCTGTTCAACATGTTGGTGGCTACTACCTATGTGGTACTGTGGGGATACTATGTTTTGTAAAGGTGGATGACTATGCTTTAGTTGGCTTATAGCTTTACAGCATGGGTTTGACAACAGGTATCTGTCTGTATGATACCCTTGCGGAGGATGTGTGTGTCATCTGGAGAATGCATTATAGGCCACAGTATGCATTTCCAGACATGGACGGACATATCCCTGCTGTGATTGCTTGTACCTAAGAGAGCTATATGCCAAACAGGAGTGGTCTCAGGAATGGGTACAGGTGAATACCACTGGTTACTGGCATAGTATAGTACCTGAAGGATCCAAATGTTACTGTGTGTCCTACATCTGTGTGTCAGTTGTCAAGACATCATCTAACGATTGTTTATGGACAGGCTGTTGAGGTTATGTATACTACCAGAATGCATAACAATGACAGATAGTAACAGTATCACCCACAGCACAGTGTCAAACCATGTCATACACACATGTGTACTCAAGTTCCACAATGTGTGTAGTACAATGCATACTGGCCACCAACAGAAACTATGGAGTGTTACTGTGTAATACAGGGCATGTCACCCTGCCCATGTGTCCACTATGCATGTACATGCAGACAGTGTACCTCCACCATGTTCACAAATGTACACCTGCAAATCTGTGCTACACACATCCCACATGTACTGTCCACTCTCTATCACATGCTGCCAATACTACACACATCAGCCAAGTGGCATGTGGGCGGACAATACACTATTGGAACTAACACTGGTGTAAACAATACTACGTTGACAATCATAGCTTTAATGCATCATGCCTGCTCAGCTACACCTTCAAGGATATCATTACACTTTACTGCTGACAACATGCTAACATGGCTATACTGCTATAAAGTCACCCTGTGCATCAGCACCATGGTAGCCTGTTCCTGCATCAATGTTACAGATGACAGGAGGTGGCACAGGTTTCATCATATGCACAGGGTGTGTTGTTGTGTTGCCAGAGGCCTACATTGAGCCATACAATCAACATGTATGTGTGTGTGTGTGTGTGTGTGTGTGTGTGTGTGTGTGTGAGGGCCAAGAGTACTGCTATGGGCCAATGTTGATGTAATGTGTGCGAGTATGTGTTAGCCATAGGTATATGGTTTATGTGTGTGCGTGTCTACATGCACACAGTTCCACCATGTGGCTGCCATATACAGGGATTTGTGGGGCAACCACAGACTGTACCTGCCAGGCTTTACAGATCACCATCTCTGGCCACGGATACGGTACCTGTGTCTGGCAGGTGTGCTACTGACAGTATCAGGTACTAAGCCAGACTGGGTACTATCCTCAGAGGTGGACAGATGTACACTGGACCCAGGTCCCTGCTGGGACTGTCCAGAGCCACGTGCACGTGGTCTTCTAGGATGGTCTATGGACAGCCCACCCCCAACATTGCTGGGGCTGGTACTGGCACTACGGGAGCGGCTTTGACTTTAGGGACATCCGCTGCGGCGGCCAGCTGCTGATGTTGCTGGCATACGTCCACGTCGACGTCTCAACCATCCCGCACTGTCCTGACACATAGACATGACATTGTGGAGGACATCTAATGTCTCACCCCAATGTCTATCAGTGGCCTCAGTATAATTACAGATGGCACCTGCTAGGTCATGGATACTGTCAATTACAGCGGTGTTATGTGCCCTCTGTGCCCTTAGTCCCTGTCTGGTGTACCGTTCCATACGTGCCTGTGCCTCCATGACAGTCTGGAACATGCGTGAGGTTTTAAGACCTGTGGCACGTCTGCCAGGGGCATGATGAGCAACAGTGCTCTGACGAAAACCCCTGGACATTTGCCTATGTGGTACCATTCCAGACATTTGGGTATGGCTGCTGTGTCGGCATGCATGTGCCATAGATACCACACTGTCCTGGCCAATGCCAACTGTACACTGTCCCTCAGCTAAGGGCATTGGTGATGGATGTATTGGCAGTATGACTGTGTGCATGGATGGTGTGGACACTTGTGTACTGTTGATTGGTGAACCGACAGACCCTGACAAACATGCCTGTGCCTCAACACACCTATCCTCATTATCACTATTTGGCTCAGTGACATCAGGTTCCCTGCTGCAGTGAACCAGCCCAACCTCAGCACCTGTGAGAGGAAGACAGGAAACACACTTTATGGCCTGTACATGATGTCGGAACACATGCACGCATGCACACATGCACACAAATACACTCCTCACTAAAGCAGACACACACACACACACACACCCATACACACACACACACACACACACACACACACACACACACACACACACACACACACACACACACACACCACCAGCAATCCAGAACATACTCAATAGTGGTTGATGGTGGGGTACAGTATCACAAGCCAAACAGTCATATCACATGTGTCAGCATGCAGGATGTGTGTTGCTCAACAGCATGCAGTGCGAGTGTAGACCGCCCTTGCTAATAACAGTATACATGGCTTTGATGCATGTGTGTTGTTGTTCAGTGATGGGCCTCACCCTGGAATGCAATGTGTACATGGACACAACATTGCTGCGCAAGTACTAAAAGCTCTGCAATGTCCTGTGCACCATCACTCACAGGTATACATACCATGGATGGATGTGTATCTGTGTGTCACATAGATATGCATTTCTGATTAGAGAGTCTGTGTCTTTAGCAGATAATTGTGGACACAGGTTTAGCACATGCATGCTATGTATACACACAGGATGAGTGGTGCATGTATACCTGATGGAATACCATTGCTCAACATAGCCACTGTACAGTGGTTATGGTGAGTGTAGGACATATTGTGGACATGCCAGTGCCAGCCATGACATGGCATGCTACAACATAACTGCAACATTAAACATCACACATACTCAATGTGTGTCATGTGACCTATACACTCAATAGCATTACAAGACATATATGTGTCACTTTGTACAAATGGTGATTGCTATGCATATTGTGTATAGGTGCATATGTTTGCACACACACAACAGTGAGGTGCATAGCAATTAATGCTATGTGTAGTGCTGTGGTTACTGTAACTGGATGTGGTGTAGTACCATGAGCCATCATCATGCAGCATCATGTCATCACTCAAGGCTACTAATGTGTGCCAGACCAGCACCTAGCATGCTGTACCTGAACTGCAGTACCATGGCTACATTCACCATTTCACAGCCAGTTGTTACATGGGTTTGTAAGGTGCCCAATAGGGAGCATTGCCTAACATGAATGTGTTATGTGTTGAAGAGTGTCGCACAGCCCCATGATAGGCCTCTACCCCTCAGGTATATTATGTGTGCTGTGTGGATGACATTTGGGATACTGGAGTGTGACCTTACTGTGGGTGTCTGAATACGCCATGTGTAGCATATTAACGTGTACTGCATATGACAAAGTTGTGTATGTTGTGTGCATGTGTATCAACTCTGCCTATCCAATGTCCACTACAGTGTTGCCACAACTGTGTGGGATGCTCTGTGTATTGCATGTGTTTGAGGCAGCTACTCATGTTACTGAGATGTGCATAGTCTCACAGCAAACATGCATAGCATGCATTATGTGTAGGTGTGTTACGTGTACATGGCCTACACCTCACCTATGACATGCACATTTAATTTGCAATATTAAATGTAGAACACACTCACCAGCCTTTGTCTGCTGCCTTGCTGTCACACCAGAGGGACCTACAAGGATATGAGACAGTTTGTCAGTGGCAACAACTGTGGCATTACTACTGTGGGTTTGCAATATTACAGTAGTACAATGGTTGACAGTCACAGGCCTACAGATTATGTTCCAAATTATCAGTATTGCACAACACCAGGCTCCACATTTTCTAACTACATAGTACACATCTCACATATGCATGATCTACCAATAGAGGTAACAGTAGTCTACAGATATGCCATGTTACCTGCACGCTCTATGTCAACTCGTTGGGTGGCTCTGGCCTCCATGATGATACATGTTTGCTGTTGTTGTTGTTGGTCAGGAGCAGCTCCTCCACTCTGGTGAGGGGGGGATGGATGGCTACCCCACCACCTGTGGCAAGCTGCTGTCTACGGACATCAGATGCATGCTGCCAGACACGTCTAAGTAAATCACTGCAGTGATGGCGTACCTGCTCATAGGTCCAGTTATGCATGCCTATGTCATTTACCCTACGGACATCTTGCCACAGTGCAGTCCACTCATGCTGGTCCTGGCTGGTTCTTGAGAACAGCAGGGTGTAGTGCTGAACCAGGCTGGTTGTTATTTGTTCATCCTCTGCTAGGCTATGGGTAGGGTTGCGATGGTGAGCCATGACCCTGGAAGACAATGAAACAATATGTGTGAGCAAGTCATGTGGCACACTTAACATTCTACAGTACAGATATCACTGAACTGACATATATAGCAACCTATTGGCTGTCAGAGGATACACACTTTCAATACCACATATCAGTGCTCAACCCACAACTGCCTGACAGTGCCTGGCATGTTCTATATATCAAACCATGTTCTGCACAGCAACAAAGAGAAACCAGTATGTAAGACTATACAACAGTACATGGCATACTGTATGCGACACAATGCACCACCTAGACACAGGAGGTATATATCAAGCTAATGCATAAAGAAATATGTCATCCATTGCAATGATTGTAAAGTCCAGTTACAGTATTACCAGTATACCACACTAGTTGTTGATGGCAAACCCCTGCCTAACATATGTGCACATTCGTTAATATAGGTTGCGTACTGCTGTACTAGACTATACATGTTGCTAGATACGCACTTATATCCTGTAACACACATATGACCGAGGGCATGT